>NW_015546115.1:7550-56623 GCF_001515605.1 Sinocyclocheilus anshuiensis | reverse complement strand
GCGGATCTAAATATTTATAATTAATTATAACTAGTTATGATGAATGATTCATATTTCCCCATCAGCTGATTCACTACAATTCAGATTTTCTTGTTTGTAAATTACAGTTTTAGACTGTAAAGTTTACAGTTTTTACAGTTCTGTAAATGTGTTTACAGTTTTTCTGTATTTATATATTTTTTTTTTTACTAAATTATTTTGGCAACCACAGCTGCCAAAATGATTTTCTAAAAACTACAGATATTTTTTTTTTACAGTGTGTAGTAATTCTCTAATCATCATTTTTAAATGAAAATCTTTTACACAAACAGCAACACTGATGACACAACTTAAATGAACCATACTTAACCTATTTACATAAAAAAAACAACATGTAAGCTACATTTTCAACATGTTGGAAAATCCCCATATGCACATTTAAACAGCCTCTTCTTACCCTTAATTTTGACCTTGCAAGTACTTTTCTGCATTTTTTTGCATTTTTACCAAAAGACAAGATTTTAATGTGTTTTTAAGATTAATGTTAGCAGTGATAAAAAAACTGAGGGGCATTTTTCCTAAAGTCATTCCTCCTAAAAAAATTATATTATTGCTTATTTTGTGTATAATGTAATAATTGTATATAATAAGTGTAATAATTTGTGTCTACCACAATTATTAGACCTTGCACTAATGGTTAATCCTGTAATGGTAATAATAATAATAATAATAATAATAATAACCATCATCATCATCATCATCATCATCATTATCAATAAATAAGGGGGTTTTCAGGCACATGATATTTTCAAGTAATTAAAAAAACAGTATAGAGTAAACTGTAAACTATTTCATATTTTATAAACGCTTATGTTACAAAAAAAATGCCTTTTACAAGGAGTTTCTTTACTATTTGAAATCTTCCATGATTATAAAGTCAAGGGGCAGGTTTGTTGTTGTATTTTGAGAGTGACCCATGTATTTGATGTTACTCTTTTTCCATAGAAATAATTTGTATTGTACAGAAGTATCTCTTTTGGTATTTGATTAGGTTGCAGAAAACTATTTGAAGATTGTTGATGACACCCAGGTAAAGGTTTCAGATTTGGTCAGAGAAGAAGATAAAAGTAAACTGGTGTCAAATGGAAACAGTTATCTGAACGCCTTTGAGAGCCTGGTGTCTGCACTGGTGACGCCAACAGAAACTCACAACTTGCTGAACATTAGTCTCGACGATACAGGTAAAAGGCCCTGTTTGTTTTTGTGTTTTTGACATGTTCTGGGATCAGTCACACTGTGTGAGTCACAGTCAAATAAGTTCTTCTCGAGAAGTTTTTGCTTTTCCATTTTTTAAAATGTTTTTCTTTCATAAGTGATTGTCCAAAAGTCAATTTTGCCGGAATGCTGCAGAACACCATTTCTGGCTCCCTAAAAAATCTTTCATCGAGCATTGGGTCTCATTCACTAAGCATGCGTACGAACAAATTTGTGCATGAAACCTGCATATGAATGTTTTCACAAACAAATCATGATTCACTAAAACTTTCGTACTAAAATTTATTCTAAATTGAAGAAAAAACAGGAACAGCTGAAGGCACACGTACGCAAAAATCACACTCTGGCGGGTCTTTATAATCTATAGGCCTGTATAAGCTATATACAGTATATATACAGTATATATATTTGGACACTGACACAATTTTCATCATTTTGGCTCTGTAGTGATGTAAGGAGATATTTGAATTATTTATTAATAAACTAGTGTTTTCTGAGTCAGTGTCGCAAAGATGAAGTTGATCTTTACTTGCCATCTCCTCATTGGACTTACCTTTAGAGAGAAATGCATCTTTACCGATTGTAGAATGAAAGAGCTTTTGTTTTCGATTTGAATAATTTCATTTTAAAGTAGTAATTTAAAGCAAGTCTGTGAAGCAAGTATATCTATTCGCTCAGTTTCAGTTCATTTTTGTGAAGCGCTCCTGTTCAAGACCGAGACGGCAGAAAGCGCATCCTGTTTGTTTTCTTTATTTTATAAAACATAAAAGTAGACCCTTTACATTTCTGAATGATGTATTAGCCTACTCTTACATTTACGAGCAAAAATGACAGCGTATTTAAATTTTTTTCCAATGCAAGTGATCGCGCTAGCGCCTCCATGTCCTGCAAAGTGTGCTTCAGCTTCCACTCTCAGCACAAACAATTGGATATGCATCTAACTGCGCACATTTATCAAGGTTAAATGTTTAAATTAACATTGTGATATGCTTTAACTGTTTTACTGTATATCTATAGATTTTATTTTAGGCAAGTCGTGATGATTTGAGAAGGCTAAATTGGTCAAACATAGGCTATGATCAGCTCACTGTCTGCCGCTGGCCGCTTGGTCGTTACTTTAAAAAACAAAAACATACGTTTAACGAAAAAAAAATAAAAAAAATGCTCCAAATGTTTTTCTAAATTAACTAAAAAAAAACAAACCCCGAAACAAAATATAATCTCTTTCCCATTATATAGCCTACAAAACTGAACTATTTTAATAGCTGAAACAGTAGTATAAGCTTTTTTTGGGGAGAAGGGAAGAAAAAAAAGATGGGCTCAGGTCGGACTCGGGCCAGTAATTCTGATAAGCTGTCAGACAAGGGCCGGGCTAGAGCCTATATTTGAGGCCCGTGCAGGGCTCTAAGTGAAATGCATACTAAATCGGGTTGAAATTAGGAGATTGACTTGGCCATTTCAGAATATTCCACTCTTTTACTTTCAAAAACTCCTGGGTTATTTTTGCTGTCAGTTTTGGGTCATTGTCCACTTGTACTATGAAGTGCCATCCAATCAACTTTGCTGCATTTGACTGAATCTGGGCAGACAGTATATCCCTATACACTTCAGAATTCATCCGGCTGCTTCTGTCTTCTGTCACATCATCAATAAACACCAGTAACCCAGTGCCACTGGAAGCCATGCATGCCCATGCCATCACACTGCTCCACCATGTTTCACAGATGATGTTGTGTGCTTTGGATCAGTGGCTCCCAACCCTGGTCCTGGAGGCACCTCAACACTGCACGTTTTGCATGTCTCCTTAATCAAACACACCTGATTCAGGTCATCAGCTCATTAGTAGAGACTCCAAGACTTGAAATTGGTGTGTCAGAGAAAGGAGATGTGCAGTGTTGGGGTGCCTCCAGGACCAGGGTTGGGAACCACTGCTTTGGATCATGAGCTGTTCCAAGCCTTCTCCATAATGTTTTCTTCCCGTCATTCTGGTACAGATTGATCTTAATTTAATCCGTCAAAAGAATGCTTTTCTAGAAGTGGTCTGGCTTTTTTAGATGTTTTTTTGGCAAAGTCTAATCTGGCCTTGTTTGCACCTTGTGCTGAACCCTCTGTATTTGCTCTGGCGAAGTCTTCTCTTGATTGCAGACTTTAACAATGACACGTCTACCTCCTGGAGAGTGTTCTTCTCTTGGCTGGATTTTGTGAAAGGTTTTTCTTTACCATGGAGAGGATTCTCTGATCATCCACCACTGTTGTCCTCCGTGGACGTCCAGGTCTTTTTATGTCTCTGAGCTCACCAGTGCGGTCCTTTTTTTTCTCAGAATGTACCAAACTGTTGATTTGGCCACTCCTAATGTTCCTGCTATCTCTCTGATGGATTTGTTTTGTTTTTTGAAGCCTAACAACTGTCTGTTTCACTTCCATGGAGAGATCCTTTGACCGCATGATGTGAGTTCACCGCAACAGCTTTGAAATGCAAATGACACACTTAGAATAAACTACAGACCTTTTACCTGCTTGATTGATGTAGAAATAACAAATGAATAACCCACATCTGTCCATGAAACAGCTTTTGAAAAAGGGGGGGGTACATATTAACCCTTAAATGCATGAATGTTTCGCCAATCACTATTACATATTCGGGTCTTTAGCGACCCAGACCTATATATCCAGCACGGATTGATCTCTAACTGCTGCAATAGCAAAAACTCTCTTGATATTTTAATAACAGTTACAGAAGAATAAAACAAAGCATATTTCATTACCTTTTGAAAATTAGAAGGGTTCGATTTGAGCAGATGAGTTTACCAAACCAGTTCAATTTTTGCTGATGATATTCTTTTGTTTTATGCCTGTGGTAATTATGAGTGAAACATCACGTCATCATTGTGTATCAAACAGTGCCACCTCGAGGAATAAAGATGCATTGCATGTATTGAGTCATCAGATATGTAAATATAGACATTTACATACCTCGGGTCTCTAGCGACCCTATACACTTTTTACAAAAAAAATTAATCATAAATCAGGCATTATTTTACATATTATTATTTTTTTCTTGTTATATTATTTATAATGAATAGATTGAGGAATACTAAAAAGTTGATGTCTAACTTTAAAAAATGAAGGAGGGAGAGGCCATGATGATGAGGAGAATGATGTCCCGGGTCGCTAAAGACCCGAGGTATGCATTTAAGGGCTAAAGAGCTGTAATTCCTTAACCTTTCCTCCAATTTTCATTATATAACTGTAACTTGAATATGTTTTGGTCAGCAGCAAAAATAATAAAAATTGTGCCTGTGTCAAAATATATATGGACCTAACTGTATATTATATATAATTATGATAAAATGTATATTTCATCTTAAAATGATTTCATCATATACAGTGAAAGACTAAGAAAAGCTGTGTTAGCTCACGCTGCGAGGTTTCTCTGAATAACAGCGCATGTACAGCCGGCTAATGAAAGCTCTACTAAAATTAATTTGTGTAGGAACTGATTTTGAGGACTGCGCACTTGGCATTGTTTAAAGATCCAGAGCGAGTGCGTATGTAGACAGTAGGGATGGAACGGTTCAACTTACTCACGGTTCGGTTTGTATCACGGTTTTAGAGTGACGGTTTTGGTATGGTTCGGTATGTGCTATGTTTAGGCAAAAACTATACTGTCAAATAAAAATAAAGAAAATAAGAATAATCTATCTAACTACAAGCAACAGCACAAATAAATACAACAGAGTATACAAATAAAATAAACAGTGATTTTCAGTTTTTTTTTAGGTAGGTCTAACATTAGTTTTTAGGTACATAAATTGAATAAAGTAATGAAATGTAAAACAGCATTGCATATTTGACTGTATAAAACAAATAAACACTTTCTTTGATAAACTAAAATCCTAATTTTTATTTGACTAAAATCCTTCTAATATGTGACTTGCCTAAAATTTTGGAACATATATATTAATATATAATACATATATATCACAATTTACAGGAAAACTGTGGCAATGAGAATTAAAAAAGTCCCATTTTTGTTTGTTTCTCTTAGAAGTGAGAGTTCTTGCAGTTGGACCAAAGGCATCTGAAAAAAAAAATTCCTTCAGTCAGTACGGAAAAGGCTGATATGGAAATTAACCGTTTTGAAATTGCCAACAGTAGCCCTTCAGGTGTGTGAGAAGCATGAATGTGTCTTGAGTGCATATGAAAATACACACAAACATTTGCTTTTTGAGAACTTCAGTTTGCCGTTGTGAATGCCCAATGTTTTATTTTTGTCTGAATGACATTAGTTACTCTGTAAACTGATGTGATTTTCTTTCACTACCTTTTGTCTCATGTTGGTCTGTCACACAGGATCAGCTGCTGTGGCTTTCATGAGCTACAACACGATGGAGAATCTACTGAAGCCAGACTTCTTCAACACATCAAACAACACGATTAAAACCATGATGTCCACTGTGATCTCAGCTACTCTTCCCAAAACCACCAACACTAAACTCACCAAACCGGTCAACTTCACCCTAAAACACATCAGAGTGAGAGACTGAAATGTGTTTGTCCAACCTGAGAACTGATGAACATCTGGAAACATCTGAACATGTTTAATGTTCTAATATTTCCTGCATCTTTGTTCTTCTTCTTCCAGGATGTTTATCCCAGTGGTTCTCTGTCCTGTGTGTACTGGAATATCAGCGAGTGGATTGTAGATGGTTGTTCTGTTTTAGAGACCAACAGCAACTACACTGTGTGTTCCTGTGATCATCTGTCCACATTCGCTCTCATCATGCAAACCAGCCATCCACCAGAGGTACAGAACATATCTAGTTAACACTGAAGAGCTGCACAGATTTGGCACTCATGAACTCTGACATGTTTTCTCAGAGCGACCCACTGCTGGAGCTGTTGAATTTGGTGTGTGTGATCGTGGGGCTGGTGTTCTTCAGTTTGGCCCTGTTGACCTTTGTCCTTTGTCAGTGGAGTCCTGGAGTGAATAATGTAGCTTGAATCAACATCTGCATCAGTCTTCTGCTGGCTCACCTTCTGTTCCTGCTCACACAGCGGTTCCTGAGCTTCATATGATTTACGTCAGCAGGTGAGAATGATGAAGGACCCCTACAGCTCAGCACAGCCTCACTGAGAATCATCATAACCGTCTCTCATGGTCTCCAGGTGTTCTGTGCCGTGATCTCAGGCCTTCTGCACTTCCTCTTTCTCTCCGGCTTTGTGTGGATGCTCATTGAAGCTGTGCTGCTCTTCATCTGTGTCAAGAACCTATCACAGATCAGCTCCAAAAAGAGGGAGGTGTGTGACACTGTGTGTGATTGGATATGAGGTTGCTCTGGTTGTGGTGTGTGTGTCTGTCGGTCTGGTTCTTGACGGCTCCTCAGCATCTGAAATAGCATTATTTTATTAATTCGGTTAATTGTTTTCCTCTGAACAGTTGCTGGATTAAACGTGATAAAGGTTTTATCTGGAGTTTTCTGGGTCCTGTTTGTGTCATACTAGCAGTAAGTTCTGAATCTAAAAAATTTTCACATGGGCTGTTGAAGCTGAAAAAATAATTTGATAATTTCTTCTTTTTCTGCAGTTAAACATGATTCTCTTCATCAAGATTGTCATCACACTAAACTCAACTCTCAAAAAACTGAATGCTGAGGTTTCACAGATGCAACAAACCAAGTAACAAACAATATGATCAAAACACATGAAGACACATTAACTTTCTTTCTCTGTTTCTCTGCAGGATTATGATGTTTAAAACACTGGGCCAGTTTGTGGTTCTTGGTTGCTCCTGGATTCTGGGATTCTTCACTAATGGCAGTAAGGTGCTGGAGATCCTCTTCCTGATCTTGAACTCCCAGCAGGGAACCTTCATCTTCCTGATCTACTGTGTCCTCAATAATGAGGTCAGATTAGTTTTCATCCCTATTCTTTAAATAAACCACTAAACCCCCAGAGACAGTAGCAGTACAGTTGTTTCTTACCTGTTTATTCCAAACAAACTCCATTCTGGTTCTTGAGTTTCAGAGGTTAAATTGATCTCATGAAGTGACTCAGCTCCTCTCGTCTCGTTCTTGTTCAGGTCAGGCAGCAGTACAGGAAGTTCTTCAGATGTCTTTGCTGTGCCAAACAACACTGAGGACCACAGCATCATGTTCAGGAAGTAAAAAGTACTGCTGAAGTGCCATTAAAATGCAACTGAAGTTTCAGCTCCTTTCTGTAAATGGTAAATAATGTTACCAGTCTTTTGATGTCACAGCTGTAAAAACTGTTGATGTAGAACTTCTAAACTGTTTTATTTAATCTTTGTTATACGCATGAGATTTTCTTGGTTGTGGGTGAAAAGCATTTTTTACAGATTTTACAGACAAAATGTTCAGTGAAATGCTGGCAAAAAAAACAACAACAAAAAAACTCCTAAAAACTATTTAATGTGCGCATAGTCAAGAGAAATAACACGACATACAGTTAGATATTGAGATATGTCAAATAATTAATAAATAATAAATACATTTTTTTTTGTTTTGTTTGTTGAGCTCAGAAAGTTCCCAGAAAGGAAATCAAGAACTGTTTCTTCTGTAAGGACCCATTTTATGTTACTTTTAATATTCATGTCAAAATATATTATCAGGTTGGAGTGTAACAGGTTTTATAGTGGGTTTACCTTTAAAACTAAACTATTAAAATAACTAAATGAACAGCTGCTGTCTCAAATTCAAAGTGAATCTGTATTGACAAATGGCTTGTATTTTTGCATTAAAACGTGAATAATGATTGATTTTTGCTTTTGCTCAGGTTTTCATTATTTTAATGCATTTTTTTTGTTATGAAGTTATGCCTTAACAAACAATGCCATATAATAAGTGCATATGTGAATGTTTTTTCCACATTCCACAAAAGCCCAGAAAAGCTCTATATAATAGACTGACTCTAATTTGAGAGGAATGTTCTATTTTTTTTTTTAATGAATCCTGCCATCTTCTTCAACATATTTGTATTTAAAATGTCACATTCAAAAGTCTTAACTGTATATTCTTCTTGGTTTTCTCAGATATATCTGTTAAATAATCAGAGAATCTGATTACAAGGTAGCCATTGATAAAGAGAGGTGTGATGTGGGCTCTCTCGGACTTGTTGAAGGCCAGTCGTTCTACTGTGTTCTGATCATATGTAGAGGCTTGATTGCACATGATGGCAGTCCAGCATAGAAATACCAAGAGCTTTGACAAGACGTTGTTTGTGTGGTTGAGTGCTGGTAGAATGACTTGTAGGATGACTGAAGTGTTTAGATACTTCTGCATCAGCGAGGGCAGAGAAAGTGGAGAGGAGTTTGTTAGCTGAGAGTGTGAGTTCCTCTGTGTGTGGAGCTCAGAACTGACAGCTAATGGTTTTAGTTTTTTCTGTGAAGAATTTAGCAAAATCATCAGATGTTAAAGAGGTGATGGAGAGGGACAAAGGATGTTATGATTGAAAGAGTTTTCATATGTCTGAAGTGCTGTTGATCTTGTTGTGGAAATATTTGCCAGTATGGACTTTGACCAAAAATGATAAAGCAGAGACTGATACATACTCGGGTCAGATGGATCTTATGATTTGCACCATTTTCTCTCTGGTGCCCCGAGTCTGGTCTGGTGTTCATGAAGAACATCGGATACCCAGAGGTTAGAGCAGAAATCTCCAACCCTGCTCCTGGAGAGCTGCCATCCTGCAGACTTCAGGTCCAACCCTGCTCCAACACACCTGCCTGTATTTATCAAGTAACCCTGAACACCTCGATTCGATAGTTCAGGTGCGTTTTAGTAGGGTTGGAGCTGAAATCTGCAGGACGGTAGCTCTTCAGAAGCAGGGTTGGAGACCCCCGAGTTAGAGGGAGTAGCATACACTGGCCTGAAAGAGAGAGGACAGATATTGTTGAGAAGTTAAAGTAGGCCATAAAGCATAAAAAGAGGATGACACAACAGAGGAAAGATGGGAGAGTGAAAGGGAGTGCAGGTTTCAGCTGAATGCAATTGGCAGAGGGGTTGGTGGCACACAAGTAGTTGTAAATTAAGCATCAGTGTTGGGGGTAATGCATTATAAGTAAAGCAAGTTACGTAATCAGATTACTTTTTTTCCCCAAGTAACTAGTAAAGTAACGCAGTACTTTTTGATTTACGAGTTTTTCAAGTAAGTAATAGAAGTTACTTTGTTTTCCCACTGACTGACAGCCCTCCTGTCCCCATGTTGAGAGAAATTGGGAGTGAGAAACGTTGTGTGTGCTGTGTAACATAACTAAATGTGAACATGCACTTACTCATCTCACTTGGCCAAAAACAGATTCAGTACTCCTCAAAATGAATAAAAACAGTGAAATGCAAACTTAATATGATGCAATAAATAAATGTCAAATAACAGAAATATCCTTTATGTATTAATCCCATTTTATTAACCACTATCTTTGCTGTTGACCTTTGATGGCCCAATTCACCCATGAAACAAAAATGACTTTAGATAAACATAACATTTGTGTTTCTTTTTTGTATTATTGGTGAAGAGCGAACTTCTCCTGCATTCTATTCGTCATTCCATCCAGAATGGCAGCACAGCTGAAAGGTTTGTTTGAACTGCGCCCTCTACTGTACAGACACAAATTTACATTTCCTTTAGCCTGAGGCTTATTCATTTAACTTGTGGTGTGAAAGGGCCTCTATATTTACCAAAAATAGAACTTTTTTATATTAAAAACAAATAAACAAGCCCAGCCCAGATTTAAAAAGTAACTCAAAAGGCTTTGGATAAAAGCGTCTGCTAAATGACTAAATGTAAATGTAAATGTAAATGTAATGTAACGCATTACTTTCTGTCAGGTCCCCAGGATGATCTGTCCGTTTTTTTCCTGTTTGTGTTGTGTTTGTGTTGATTGACAGCTTAGCACGTGTGTTGTTGCCATTGTGGTGTTCAATCCCGCTCTCTTGTTTTTCCATTTATTATTTTGTTACTGTTTCATTCCCATCTCCTGTTCAGTAGGCCTTATTAAGTTTTCCCTATAGTCTCATTGTTTGTGCTCCGTGCAATCCAACCAAATGTAGTCACTGTTTTGCCGTGTTGTGTTTGACTTCTAGTCAGTTTTGTTTTTATTCTTTAGTTTCTGCTTTCCTTACTCCCCTACTTCCTTACTCACTTTGTAAATGTCATTGAGCCTTATGCCAGAATTATGGTTGTTAAGCCGTTTGAGATCGAATAAGGCTAGGAGAGAGTAGAATGTTGAAGTCGCCAAATACCTCTATAAAGGTACCCAGTTGATCTTGAGGGCAATAAATTACTACAATATGGAGTTTTACAGGAATTGTTACAGTTAACAGCTTGAAATTCAAAACAATTATTACATAGAGAAGAGTGGACATATGACAGAGTGTTGTTGAGTGTCAGCAGGAATGTACTGAAAACACATGTTGAATGGGAAAAAAGAGAGTGGAAACAAAGTTGGAACAGAAAAAGGAAAAAAAAAGAAAAAAGAAAGACACTTAAGTGCCTTGTCTGTGTCCTTGTTTGGTGGACTCGTGCAGGTAGACTCTTCCTGCAGCTGCCAATGTGGGTTAAGATGGACAAAAACCTGATAGGAAATGTCATATATGGCATTATGTGGAAAATCTGATAATACACTTCCAAGAAACTGGATATGTAAGTTTATTTTTACATTTGTATTTTAATTTGAATTTAAAAACAGTGGACATGTGATCAAATTTCCTTATCAGGGTGATAGACTGATCTATCTCTCTGTAAACATCTGAACATAAAAAATTTGTTTTTTTAGTTAAGCAGTCATTTGTGTCTGGTGAGGGATCACTGTATGTAAGTTTACATCAGGTAATATGTTTCTGCTCATAATGATCCTCATCAGTCTATTTAAAAACATGTATTGATGTTTTATCATGCGTAGTTACAGTTGATTTGTGAGTATTTTGCAGTTGGCTAATTTTGGATTTGACATTTTTAAGGATGTATCTTTATGAATTTTTAAGGATATAATCTTTATGAAATATTCCAGAGTGCTTATAGATCTATACCAGTTTTCATGTGTGATGTTTCTGGAAAAACAGTTTGTGGTTCTAAGAGAGAACATCCTCTGGGAGAACATTTCTTTAAGAACATTTTTTTTCATCCTTTATTGCATTATGCTTTGACAAAAAAAATAATTAATCTTGTAACAAGGAAATCCATAAATTTTGTGGAATATTTTTGTGTGAAACACAAATATATATATTTTTTAATGTCATGCATCAGAGCCAAAGCTAATTTGTTTATTCTCTGTTAAGGAAGCTTGTCCTCTCAACTGGTTTGTGGATACAGAGAAAAACACAGACTGTCAAAACTGACAATGGCTTCCTTTCATGAAAGTGTTTTTATTGACTTTAAAGGTTGGTTCTAATTGCTCCAAAGCTTTTATGAAATGAGCTGCGGCCATATGATGAATGTAGTGCTCATAAAGTCAAAAGTATAATACAATTCAAGACATTTCCAGTTGTTTTTAATGTATTTTTTCTTCATATTTCAGCTTTTATAAAAGGACCGACTACCATCTCTGTTATTCTGTGTAAGTCTAAACAGTGTTTTTTGCTTTTGTGTCTGTAGATGGATGATCTACAGAGAAAGTAGAATTCCTGAATCAGTTGGTCGCATGTGTTTGTATGATAAAACTACAATGTGATTGCGTTATCTTTGGCTACTCACAACAGCCACTCTTTCATTCAGATGCTTGAAATGTGGCATTAATGTGGTGGACAGCTGAATTGAAGTTTAATTGTTCACCCTCATGTCGCTCCAAACCTCCAAAAAAAAAAAAAACCTGTAAGACTGTACATGTATAATATTCTGATCATTGTTTGATTAAGTGAATGGAAGCTGAACCTATCAGTTTCTAAAGTATCCTAAATATAATCCTCTGAAATCATGATAGCTTTGTGAGAAGAAAAGGCTGAAATTTAAGTTGCTACAAAAATGGTGCATATAATGTTTGGTCATGTGACATGCGAGAACTAATGCTGTTGGCAGCGCTTACGAAGATGGACTGCTCTCATTGTGAGAGCATGAGTCTTGCCTCTCTACTCTCCACTGATGACTCATTGGCAGCCTCTTATGCGGAGGATCAGGTCTTCGCCATCTACCTTTACCATTAGTCGACCAGAAAAGGCTTGGTCGACCAAATTTTTTTTAGTCGCTTAGTCGCAGAAAAAAAATAATCCACAGGCGAAGTCACGCAGTCTGTGACAGACAGATCGATAACGGCTGGTCTATGTGGTAGGCTAGTACATCAGGGACACCCAAACGCTCGCCTATCATTCATTGACCTCAAATATGGCTTATCATCTGAAATATGTAAGTATTAGAAATTTTACATGGCTGCTCAATCTAATGTTAGGCTAACCTAGAAAAATGTGCGCTATTGAAGTGTCTGTATGGAGTGTAGAAGCGTGCTCACTGCAGTACAGAGGGAGGTGCCGGTGCGCTCACTTGCTCTTAAAATACTTATTTTTGGTCATACAGATAAGAATAATAATGTGACATGCGAGAACTAATGCTGTTGGCAGCGCTTACGAAGATGGACTGCTCTCATTGTGAGAGCATGAGTCTTGCCTCTCTACTCTCCACTGATGACTCATTGGCAGCCTCTTATGCGGAGGATCAGGTCTTCGCCATCTACCTTTACCATTAGTCGACCAGAAAAGGCTTGGTCGACCAAATTTTTTTTAGTCGCTTAGTCGCAGAAAAAAAATAATCCACAGGCGAAGTCACGCAGTCTGTGACAGACAGATCGATAACGGCTGGTCTATGTGGTAGGCTAGTACATCAGGGACACCCAAACGCTCGCCTATCATTCATTGACCTCAAATATGGCTTATCATCTGAAATATGTAAGTATTAGAAATTTTACATGGCTGCTCAATCTAATGTTAGGCTAACCTAGAAAAATGTGCGCTATTGAAGTGTCTGTATGGAGTGTAGAAGCGTGCTCACTGCAGTACAGAGGGAGGTGCCGGTGCGCTCACTTGCTCTTAAAATACTTCTTTTTGGTCATACAGATAAGAGTAATATATCTTTCGAATCTGTAAAGATTCTACGTTTATTTATGTGCACTCACAATAACAACAAAACACTGCGCTTTTGTGAAATAATGAAAGCAAACAGGATGCACTTTCTGCCGTCTCGGTCTCTGTGAACTTGAGGTCGAAACTCTGAAACTCTGTGTATATTTGCCTTAGAGATACGAAAACATATTTATAGAGAGCAAAATGTATACTTTTAAATCAAATGGAAAACAAATATTCTCAGATTATGTAATCCGTATGAAACATGCATACGGGCGTGCCCACTACTGCAGAGATGACGAGTCAGTGTCGCCGACTTCATCTTTTAAACTGAAAACAAAGAAAGCACAGTTTATCAATACATTATTAAAATGTTAATGCAGCCTCCTTACTGTTTTCCCTGACTCATTCATAATCATTAGCTTCTGCAGTGCGCTGTGGCAACCTTTATGCGTGTGCTTGAGAGCTAAGGCTATGCAGGCAATTAAAGGCTTATTATAATGATTTAAATAGTTTATTAATAAATGTGCGAATAGTCAACTATTGCTTCAAATGAACGACTACTAGTCAATCAGAAAAATCCTTAGTCGAGGGCAGCCCTACTTGAGGGTTTCATTATGTGGAAAAGATAGGTAATATGAATATAATAGGGTAATAGGAAATTCTAGGATAGACAGGAAATTCATAATCATTTGGAATGAAATGAGGGTGAGAAAATTATGACAGAATTTTCATTTTTGGGTGAACTGTCACCAAGTAATCCTGTCCCTAATTTTCCCAGGAGGTCTCCCATCCAGGTACTGACCAGGCTCAGCCCTGCTTAGATTCAGTGGGCAACCAGTCTTGGGCTACAGGGTGATATGGCTGCAGATCAATGCAAATGAACCAATTCAAATGGAAAACAAATATTCTCTGATTATGAAACATGCATACAGGCGCGTCCATACTGCGGAAATGAGTCAGTGTCGCCGACTTCATCTCTTAAATTGAAAACCAAGAAAGCACAGTTTATCAATACATTATTAAAATGTTAATGCAGCCTCCTTACTGTTTTCCCTGACTCATTCATAATCATTAGCTTCTGCAGTGCGCTGTGGCAACCTTTATGCGTGTGCTTGAGAGCTAAGGCTATGCAGGCAATTAAAGGCTTATTATAATGATTTAAATAGTTTATTAATAAATGTGCGAATAGTCAACTATTGCTTCAAATGAACGACTACTAGTCAATCAGAAAAATCCTTAGTCGAGGGCAGCCCTACTTGAGGGTTTCATTATGTGGAAAAGATAGGTAATATGAATATAATAGGGTAATAGGAAATTCTAGGATAGACAGGAAATTCATAATCATTTGGAATGAAATGAGGGTGAGAAAATTATGACAGAATTTTCATTTTTGGGTGAACTGTCACCAAGTAATCCTGTCAAAGCTATTTTTATTTCTTTGTTTATTTGGCCATTTGACTGCTATGTCATTGTGCTTTTTGTAATATATTGATTAATTTGTATTTATAATTATTTTTCAGATGTCTTAACAGTAGCTGTCACACCAGCGACGGCTACATTTGGTAATGTACTTTGCTGCTGGGTGGCGTTTCGTCTGGATAAGCATGTCTGTAATTTTGAAATGAACTGAATAGGGCTGCGTTTCCCAAAACCATTGTAAGCTTAAGTACATCGTAGACCCATTGAAACCAATGGAGCTATGATCAATTTAGGCTTACGATGCTTTTGGGAAACGCAGCCCAGAGCTGCAACGATTCACTTGTTTTCTCAATGCATCGATTTATGTGATGCGCTATTTATCACCGTTCATGGGATCGCACCGTTCTCTGTTTCATCCATAACTTTCTGAGCAGCTCGTGTCTACTCTCTCCTCAGTACAAACACTGACCATCACTTGAGCAAATGACAGCTCTCTCACAATAGCGCTAGTTTAGCTTCAGACCCCATCAAATGACTGACAGAGCATGGGGTCTATTGAATGGTTGGGTGTAACTGAATTAAGCTACTTTAATGTTTTTATATTAATTTATCGATTTATTTTCTGGTGATTCTATATATTGTCTACTTTTCTGAAGGATACTGTATGAAAATGCTGCTAGTAATTTGTATAAGTTAATTTGTGCTGTGTAACTCAAGGTTGACAGTTCTGCTTCCCATTGTGGTGTAACATTTTGCTAATACAAAAAAAAAGAAGAGAGATTTAAATGTCTTCAGCTAAACTTGTGGATCAATTTAATAACAATATGTGTTTTTCAGAAGCATGTTAATTTTGTAAACTACATTTTCTTAACAGCTTATCTCTCTGTAGATCCCTGCTACAACTACACTGTGCTGGACAATCCATGGAGAGCCATCAGTAATACACATGCTTCAGTCCTGAACTGTGACAAATATGTCACCTGGAGCGGCTGGTATCGTCCCTTCATTAACGGTCTGAGTGCTTATATCCCACAGACGTGTGTTGCAAGGTATAGCTGTGGAACAGATATTGCGCTGTGGATTCATGGTGGACACCCAACAGTTGAGGATGGAGTTGTCACTCGAGATGTCTGCGGTAACTTGTACAGTTACTGCTGCTATTACGGGTCTTACCCTATTAAAGTTAAAGCCTGTCCAGGCAATTATTATGTCTATGATCTGGTTTGTCCAACAGAATGCAGTTTTGCATACTGTGCAGGTAATTAAATTTACATGAACTCTTTTTACACTATTTCTGTCTCTGTTCGTAATTAACTATTCATCCAAACTTTCAGATGTTGGCAGCGTTAACACCAGCTCTACATCCGTCACACCAGCGACCATCTCAACTGGTAATGTAACACATTGTGTCTCTATTGGCTTATTTTCTGACCTAATGAAGATCTGTATCATTGAATAGATGTGTGTTTATGTCTGAAGAATAAAATAATTACTGCACCACTATAATATACCAGTAAAAAAACAGTATAAACCACGATGAGAAATCGCATTAGCTACGGGGCTGTGTTGTTCGTCTGGAGACTACATATGATGTGACATGTATACAACAAGAATATGCGTTTGAAAGACTGTTTAATGCTGCATAGAGAGAGCATGAATGCCTTTAAATATGAATTTATGAAGATAAAAGACAGTGTATGCCATGTCCACTAAAGTTGCAAATGTCATAGCTGTTATGATTAGCTAGATAAAAAAAAAGAAAGAAAAAAAGCCTTTATTTTCAAAAAGGCATGCTCAAACCTGCCCAAAATATCTTTACACAAATCCAAGGTGATACAGTGCCTTCCGAAAGTAGGAAGGCCATCATTTGTTTTCATGTTTTGTTATGTTGCAGCCTTATGTTAAACTGATTTAACTTACTTTTTTCCACATCAATCTACAGTATATATACTGTATATATATATATATATATATATATATGTGTGTGTGTGTGTGTGTGTGACAATTTGCATATACAAGAAATTTGTGACCATGTTTTGCAATTTTTGAAAATATGAATATTGAGACTATGAATTAATATTGGGGTTTTCATAACAGCTAATCTGTCTGACCCCTGCCTCAACTATACTGTGTTGGACGAAGCAAGGAGAGCCATCAATAATACATATGCTTCAGTCAAAATGTATGATTGCTCCGTCAACTGGACCGGCTGGTATCGTCTCTTCCTTGACGGTCTGAGCGCTCAGATTCCAGACACATGTGTTGCTCGGTATAGCTGTGGCACTGCTGTCCCACTGTGGATTCGTGGTGGACACCCAACAGTACAGGATGGAGTCGTCACTCGAGATGTCTGTGGTTACGCTGGCAGTTACTGTTGCTATTTTGGGTCTTACCCCATTAAAGTCAAAGCCTGTCCAGGAAATTATTATGTCTATGAGCTGGTTAGACCAACCATATGCCGTGCAGCATACTGTGCAGGTGATTATATTTACATGAGCTCTTTCTACAAATTCATGATATTTGTGTCTTCATATCTGTGTCTGTATGTAAAGATTAAGAACAGAGCTGATTTCACATACTCTGATTGGTTAACAGCATTTTCTGCAGTTTACGAAGTATGAAATGATTCACACAGACATTGTTTCCATGCATCATTGATCAGTAGAATACATCTGCATTAAAATGTTTATACTACATTAATTTTATTAGGGTTTTATGTCATAAGAAAATACTTTTTATTTTAATTCTCCTCCTACAGCATTTTAACGGTAATGTTTGTACCACTGAGGACATTTATTTTATCCAATTAGACTAGATAGCATTTATCAATTTTACTGAAATAACTCAAATATCTTCATATTATTTAGATTTATTTATCAAACTAGTTTGCTTTATGAGGTTCATGCATGAAATACCGGAACTGGCTTTTTAATTTTCTCAGAATTACTTGGTTCCCAAGCCGTACATTTGCTAGGGCCTTATTGTATAGTTACAAATTTCTTCATCTTCAGAAAAGTGTAAATGAAGTTAAACTAAGTAAAGGCCTGACTAGGTAATTATCATGTGTAAGGTCAGGCACAGTGGCCGTTATTTCACATACTGTGCTGGTAAATATATTTACATGTGCCCTTTTTATTGTGTGTTTGTTGATTTATTGATATTTATCAGTATTTTTTTCAGCTGTTACTAACATCAGCAGCACCAGTTCAACAGTCACACCAGAGACGAGCTCAGCTGGTAATGTAGTCTGATGTTTGGTCAGTCATGTATTGTGCTGTGAGGTTTTGGTTGTAAATGAACAGATCTGCAGATTGAGCTTTGAAGATTCTCTGGTGAACTTCTGTTCACAAGTGTTCACAAGTGTTAACAAGAATATGCATACAAATATTACAGGAAAAAGACGATCAGTTAATGGACTTACAAGACTGTAGCATGGATAAAAATGTTTTCTTGTAGGCCTATTTTATATTATGCACTTTATGTAACATTTATTCATGATAAACTTCATTTGAATGCTGACTATTGCACGTAATATAGTCTGGTAGCCAAGGCCTATGGTTAATATAATAATTTAATAATGTAATCATTTCTATAATAAATAATATAATAATTTCTTAATTCAAAAGAAAATATTAATGAATCCATCTCTGGTAATCCCGGGTTGCTATGGTCACGCAGGTTTGTTTACGCATTAAACTCGTGGCCACGAGAAAAATATGTAGTTCCCTCAACATAGCATCTCGAGGCCAAGACATATGGATGTCGTTACCTTGACAAAATGATCTCGTGGCCACGACATATTATCACGTTCCCACAAGTTATGTCATGGCCACGACAAAACTAAGTGTTCTGTATCTTTATAAACATAATCGTTTATTTTATGCAAAGCATCAGGCTTTTCCATCACACGAAAAGACCGATGCGAGTGACGGTGATTCACACCGCGCGCCTGTATGTTGCTCTGCATAAAATTGAACGATAGGCTATACAGCACAGTAACAATTTAATATATAAACTAAAATGTACACACACCTGTATTTTACAGAAGAAATGCTTCAATTCGATGGCGCTTAGAACTGCTCTCTCCAGAAGACGACGCAAAATCCCCGCGATAAATAACTCAACCGCTGGGTTACGTCTGACCCAGGATCTGAGTAACACAAAAACTACCCAAACATTGGGTTGTTATGTCTGACACAGGAGCTAGGTAACACTAAAAAGCTACCCAAACATTGGGTTGTTACAATTTTACCCAGGGGCTGGGTAACACAAAAACTACCCAAACACTGAAAAAATAACCTTAAAAGGCTCAACCCAGCATTTGGGTTAAAAAAAAAGAACCCAGGATTTTTTAGAGTAATATGCTTAATATTCACTCCTGCACGCCATGCAAACTGCTAACAAGACACTTAGTTTAAACTTGTTTGTGGTTATTATACTTATGGAGCTACATCACAATAGCCTTAAAGTGAGCGAAAAAATCACTAACTTCCACTCTGGACTAAATACAAAATTGGACACAAGGACTTTATAAGAATTATTTTCCAAAGTTTTGTCTAGCACTGTTGAATTTTTGTTCACAGCTGTATTTTATTATTGCCTTCATGCTGATTTCTCTCCTTGCAGGTATAAATATAACGCTGCAGGAAGGATGCACTGTAAGTTGAGATTTTGAAGATTTAGAGTTGGACCATAACAGTAACAATGCATTTTGGTTCTCTGTTAATATTGAAAAAACATGATCAAAATAAACAAATACTGCCTTCATGATTGTGATTTCAGGCTCAGACATGTTTCCAACATTTTCTTGAGCAGATAGATAGAGAACATTACAGTACTCCCTTTGAATGTAAGTATTCAAGAGAAAAATCATAAATTAATCAAATCTTTGTCAGTTACATAATGATTTACATAGCAGTGCCGTCTTATTGCCTCTGTTGACATTTACATGTAGTGTAACTTTATTTATCTGATCAATAAATTAGACTGTCACCAGTATTTTGACTGTGGCCTTCAGTGCTTCAGAGAAGATTCTAGAGTCGTTATTATCATCAAACCCAACTGAACTAGCCTCCTTTGGAAACAGTGTGCTAAAAGCCAGCGAGAAACTAATTTCTACATTAGTGAAGCCAACAGACACAAGTGCCAGTGTCAGTTTTACTCTTGCTGCTGTAGATAAGTGAAGACACAATTATTACTGATGATGTAACTGAGATTATATATGTGACCTTGACCACAAAACCAGTCATAAGGGTCAAAATTTCGATTTATACTGAGATTTATACATGAAAGCAGAATAAATAAGCTTTCCATTGATGTATGGTTTGTTAGGATAGGATAATATTTGGCCGAGATACAACTATTTGAAAATCTGGAATCTGAGGGTGCAAAAAAAAAAATCAAAATATTGAGAAAATTGTCTTTAAAGCTGTCTAAATGAAGTTCTTAGCTATGCATATTACTAATCAAAAATTAAGTTTTTATATATTTACAGTAGGAAATTTACAAAATATCTTCCTGGAACATGATCTTTACTTAATATCCTAATGATTTTTGGCATAAAAGAAAAATCAGTAATTTTGGCCAAATAATTTAATAATGTAATCATTTCTATAATAAATAATATAATAATTTCTTAATTCAAAAGAAAATATTAATGAATCCATCTCTGGTAATCCCGGGTTGCTATGGTCACGCAGGTTTGTTTACGCATTAAACTCGTGGCCACGAGAAAAATATGTAGTTCCCTCAACATAGCATCTCGAGGCCAAGACATATGGATGTCGTTACCTTGACAAAATGATCTCGTGGCCACGACATATTATCACGTTCCCACAAGTTATGTCATGGCCACGACAAAACTAAGTGTTCTGTATCTTTATAAACATAATCGTTTATTTTATGCAAAGCATCAGGCTTTTCCATCACACGAAAAGACCGATGCGAGTGACGGTGATTCACACCGCGCGCCTGTATGTTGCTCTGCATAAAATTGAACGATAGGCTATACAGCACAGTAACAATTTAATATATAAACTAAAATGTACACACACCTGTATTTTACAGAAGAAATGCTTCAATTCGATGGCGCTTAGAACTGCTCTCTCCAGAAGACAAATATACCCCAGCGACTTAAGACTGCTTTTGTGCTCCAGGGTCACATATGATATCTAGTGATCAGCATGGGTCACAGGTGGCAGACAATGACAAATGCAGCTACATTATATGTTAATTGTGTAATCACTAGTTTTTAAAAGAGAGCAGAAAACTGTCTTTTGTTGTTGATGTCAAAAGTCAATATTTTGGTGAAAATTCCTTCATCATTTGGTAAAGGCTCGTCAAATAGGACAAACGCCATCATGGGCAGATTGTGTACTGAAAAACCATGAAAAATGTTTGATTTTAGGGACATTTGGAAGAAAACCCAGTTGAGAACGGAATCACTTGAGTACTTGAGTACACAATTTACTGCAAGATCTGACCTTTATCCTCGAAAAACCTGAAGAGTTTAAAATACTACATCTAGAAATCATGAATCGTCATTTTATTTGTTTGGCTTTTGTACAAATTCAATTGTTAATTTGTCTTTCATAAAAAAGCTAAATATTAAAAATAAAATTATATAGTACATAACTGCTTGTTTTTGTCAGAGGGTCAAGTCTTCATGGTTGGACCAAATGTCACCTTAAATAAAATCCCTCGACTTGACACGACAAATTCTTCTGTGGACATTGATCTCATTGGGATCGCCAAGAACAACAATGAAAGTATGTTAAATGTTTCTGTGTGAAACAACAAATCATAAAAAATGCCATTACCATTATTGCTATATTTTAACATGTTGCATTTCTATTTCTGTCACACAGGATCAGCTGCAGTGGCTTTCATGAGCTACAACATGATGGAGAATCTACTGAAGCCAGACTTCTTCAACACATCAAACAACACGATTAAAACCATGATGTCCACTGTGATCTCAGCTACTCTTCCCAAAACCACCAACACTAAACTCACCAAACCAGTCAACTTCACCCTAAAACACATCAGAGTGAGAGACTGACATGTGTTTGTCCAACCTGAGAACTGATGAACATCTGGAAACATCTAATATTCAGTGCTCTGATATTTTCTTCTTCTTTTGCAGGAGTTTGATCCCAGTGGTTCTCTGTCCTGTGTGTACTGGAATATCAGCGAGTGGATTGTAGATGGTTGTTCTGTTTTAAAGACCAACAGCAGCTACACTGTGTGTTCCTGTGATCATCTGTCGACATTCGCTCTCATCATGCAAACCAGCCATCCACCAGAGGTACAGAACATATCTAGTTAACACTGAAGAGCTGCACAGATTTGGCACTCATGAACTCTGACATGTTTTCTCAGAGCGACCCACTGCTGGAGCTGTTGAATTTGGTGTGTGTGATCGTGGGGCTGGTGTTCTTCAGTTTGGCCCTGTTGACCTTTGTCCTTTGTCAGTGGAGTCCTGGAGTGAATAATGTAGCTCGAATCAACATCTGCATCAGTCTTCTACTGGCTCACCTTCTGTTCCTGCTCACGCAGCAGTTCCTGAGCTTCATATGGCCTCAGCAGATGAGAATGATGAAGGAGCCCTACAGCTCAGCACAGCCTCACTGAAAATCATCATAACCGTCTCTCATGGTCTCCAGGTGTTGTGTGCCGTGATCTCTGGCCTTCTGCACTTCCTCTTTCTCTCCGGCTTTGTGTGGATGCTCATTGAAGCAGTGCTGCTCTTCATCTGTGTGAAGAACCTATCACAGATCAGCTCCAAAAAGAGGGAGGTGCTTAGCAGTGGATTCCTGTGTGTGATTGGATATGTGGTTGCTCTGGTTGTGGTGTGTGTGTCTGTCGGTCTGGTTCCTGACGGCTACGGCAGCGAACAGTTAGTTTTTTGTTTGTTTGTTTTTTAATTTGATAAAATATACACTCTAGACAGAGACTGTATCAGCATCGTGCACAAGATTCAAATCTGTAATATTTCACTAGTCAATACCTGAAATAGTATTTCTGACAAAATCATTCAGTTATTATACCCCCCCCCTCTAAACAGCTGCTGGATTAAAATAGATTTAAAAATAGAAAAAAATATTTTAAAATAGATAGGCTTCATCTGGAGTTTTCTGGGTCCTGTTTGTGTCATACTAGCGGTAAACATGTTTCTTTTTTCTTATGACTTTTGATTAAAAAGAAATCACAGTGATTAATTACTCTTCTACCCTTCAGTTAAACATGATTCTCTTCATCAAGATCATCACCAATGTGAACTCGGCTCTTAAAAATCTCAATGTTGAAGTTTCACAGATGAAACAAAACAAGTAATATGAATGAATTTCTCTATAGAAAACAACATATAGTCAATAAAGACACATATAATATTGTTCGGTCTCTGTTTCTCTGCAGGATTATGGTGTTTAAAACACTGGGTCAGTGTGTGGTTCTTGGTTGCTCCTGGATTCTGGGTTTCTTCACTAATGGCAGTAAGGTGCTGGAGATCCTCTTCCTGATCTTGAACTCCCAGCAGGGAACCTTCATCTTCCTGATCTACTGTGTCCTCAATAATGAGGTCAGACTTTTTTCCATCCCTATTCTATAAATAAACCAATAAACCCCCAGAGACAGTGGCAGCACAGTTTCTTACCTGTTTTTCTTTATTCATTTTCTTTTCTTTCTTTCTTTCTTTTTTTTTTCATAAGCAAACCATTCTGGTTCTTGAGTTTCAGAGGTTAAATTGATCTCATGAAGTCACTCAGCTCCTCTCGTCTCGTTCTTGTTCAGGTCAGGCAGCAGTACAGGAAGTTCTTCAGATGTCTTTGCTGTGCCAAACAACACTGAGGACCACAGCATCATGTTTAGGAAGGAATACATATTTTTCAAATAAATGTTGGCCCAAAAAAAAAAAAAACTCTTTCATGTGTGCATGGTAATTTATTTAAATTGTATGCAATCATAGTTGTTTAGTTGTTAAGTTATCAAGAGAACAGGCCTTGGGCCACCATGGCAACAAAGACAAATCATCAAGATAAGACAACCCAAGGAATTTAGAGAGAGTGTACTTCTCACTTCATTCACTAGTGAAACAGATAAAAAAGACTTCTCTCCATTAATTCATAGAACGGTTTGTCTATTAATTAACATACATATCCCCAGGACACTGTGTGTATTATTACTGTTTTGTATATTGTTTTGTTTTGTATACTATGTATGTCTTATGACATTATTAGATAATGTAACCTTATTGTTACCTGTTACGTCTGTAAAGAGGACTCGTACTTTAACTTATTTAACTTTTTATTGTTCTCGTCAACTTTACTGAACTGCATAAACTGAACACTCACATCACTGAACTGCGTGAAAACATTAGCGTCAACTTCATTGCTCATTCCAAAGTCTTAAAGTGACCAGCCTATTTATAACTTATTAATCAGTCCCTCCAGGATTTTGCGATTCTGCGATCGCTGAATTTATCGCAAAATCAAGCAAACTCTGCAATTTTCGCAAGAGCTCGCAAATTTTCGTAATTGCCGCATATTTCCCGAAAGAGGAAACAATTTAAGAAAGAGACATATGTACAACTAAATCATGTTCACTTGCAGTTTTTTCATTGTTGTATTTCACATTTCACATCACACTTCTATTTCTGTCACACAGGATCAGCTGCAGTGGCTTTCATGAGCTACATCACGATGGAGAATCTACTGAAGCCAGACTTCTTCAACACATCAAACAACATGATTAAAACCATGATGTCCACTGTGATCTCAGCTACTCTTCCCAAAACCACCAACACTAAACTCACCAAACCAGTCAACTTCACCCTAAAACACATCAGAGTGAGAGACTGAAATGTGTTTGTCCAACCTGAGAACTGATGAACATCTGGAAACATCTGAACATGTTTAATGTTCTAATATTTCCTGCATCTTTGTTCTTCTTCTTCCAGGAGTTTGATCCCAGTGGTTCTCTGTCCTGTGTGTACTGGAATATCAGCGAGTGGATTGTAGATGGTTGTTCTGTTTTAAAGACCAACAGCAGCTACACTGTGTGTTCCTGTGATCATCTGTCGACATTCGCTCTCATCATGCAAACCAGCCGCCCACCAGAGGTACAGAACATTTCCAGTGAACACTGCAGAACAGCACAGATTTGGCACTCATGAACTCTGACATGTTTTCTCAGAGCGACCCACTGCTGGATCTGTTGAATTTGGTGTGTGTGATTGTGGGGCTGGTGTTCTTCACTTTGGCCCTGTTGACCTTTGCCCTTTGTCAGTGGAGTCCTGGAGTGAATAATGTAGCTCGAATCAACATCTGCATCAGTCTTCTACTGGCTCACCTTCTGTTCCTGCTCACGCAGCAGTTCCTGAGCTTCATATGGCCTCAGCAGATGAGAATGATGAAGGAGCCCTACAGCTCAGCACAGCCTCACTGAAAATCATCATAACCGTCTCTCATGGTCTCCAGGTGTTGTGTGCCGTGATCTCTGGCCTTCTGCACTTCCTCTTTCTCTCCGGCTTTGTGTGGATGCTCATTGAAGCAGTGCTGCTCTTCATCTGTGTGAAGAACCTATCACAGATCAGCTCCAAAAAGAGGGAGGTGCTTAGCAGTGGATTCCTGTGTGTGATTGGATATGTGGTTGCTCTGGTTGTGGTGTGTGTGTCTGTCGGTCTGGTTCCTGACGGCTACGGAAGCGAACAGTTAGTTTTTTGTTTGTTTGTTTTTTAATTTGATAAAATATACACTCTAGACAGAGACTGTATCAGCATCGTGCACAAGATTCAAATCTGTAATATTTCACTAGTCAATACCTGAAATAGTATTTCTGACAAAATCATTCAGTTATTATACCCCCCCCCTCTAAACAGCTGCTGGATTAAAATAGATTTAAAAATAGAAAAAAATATTTTAAAATAGATAGGCTTCATCTGGAGTTTTCTGGGTCCTGTTTGTGTCATACTAGCGGTAAACATGTTTCTTTTTTCTTATGACTTTTGATTAAAAAGAAATCACAGTGATTAATTACTCTTCTACCCTTCAGTTAAACATGATTCTCTTCATCAAGATCATCACCAATGTGAACTCGGCTCTTAAAAATCTCAATGTTGAAGTTTCACAGATGAAACAAAACAAGTAATATGAATGAATTTCTCTATAGAAAACAACATATAGTCAATAAAGACACATATAATATTGTTCGGTCTCTGTTTCTCTGCAGGATTATGGTGTTTAAAACACTGGGTCAGTGTGTGGTTCTTGGTTGCTCCTGGATTCTGGGTTTCTTCACTAATGGCAGTAAGGTGCTGGAGATCCTCTTCCTGATCTTGAACTCCCAGCAGGGAACCTTCATCTTCCTGATCTACTGTGTCCTCAATAATGAGGTCAGACTTTTTTCCATCCCTATTCTATAAATAAACCAATAAACCCCCAGAGACAGTGGCAGCACAGTTTCTTACCTGTTTTTCTTTATTCATTTTCTTTTCTTTCTTTCTTTCTTTTTTTTTTCATAAGCAAACCATTCTGGTTCTTGAGTTTCAGAGGTTAAATTGATCTCATGAAGTCACTCAGCTCCTCTCGTCTCGTTCTTGTTCAGGTCAGGCAGCAGTACAGGAAGTTCTTCAGATGTCTTTGCTGTGCCAAACAACACTGAGGACCACAGCATCATGTTTAGGAAGGAATACATATTTTTCAAATAAATGTTGGCCCAAAAAAAAAAAAAACTCTTTCATGTGTGCATGGTAATTTATTTAAATTGTATGCAATCATAGTTGTTTAGTTGTTAAGTTATCAAGAGAACAGGCCTTGGGCCACCATGGCAACAAAGACAAATCATCAAGATAAGACAACCCAAGGAATTTAGAGAGAGTGTACTTCTCACTTCATTCACTAGTGAAACAGATAAAAAAGACTTCTCTCCATTAATTCATAGAACGGTTTGTCTATTAATTAACATACATATCCCCAGGACACTGTGTGTATTATTACTGTTTTGTATATTGTTTTGTTTTGTATACTATGTATGTCTTATGACATTATTAGATAATGTAACCTTATTGTTACCTGTTACGTCTGTAAAGAGGACTCGTACTTGAACTTATTTTACTTTTTATTGTTCTCGTCAACTTTACTGAACTGCATAAACTGAACACTCACATCACTGAACTGCGTGAAAACATTAGCGTCAACTTCATTGCTCATTCCAAAGTCTTAAAGTGACCAGCCTATTTATAACTTATTAATCAGTCCCTCCAGGATTTTGCGATTCTGCGATCGCTGAATTTATCGCAAAATCAAGCAAACTCTGCAATTTTCGCAAGAGCTCGCAAATTTTCGTAATTGCCGCATATTTCCCGCAGATTTTGGGCTTAGACGCGTCCCGTGACGTCATCGCAACGCGCATTCAGTCAAAGAAAGGTTGTTTCTCAGTTCCAAAAATGGAATGAACAGCCTTGCGTTCTCATCATGACCGATTTACAAGAGCTACATTGGACAAACGAACCGAAAGCGGAATGAACCCGCGCTACTCGTTTGGGCTATGCAGCGCAGACCGTTTATCTGCTCGGGCTGAAGCCGCGGGCTGATCTCGATCACGTGACACCGTTATACATAGTGCTGGGAGATACAGTGAAGAAAGTAGTCGAATTCGCAGCAGAATCAATAACATCTCTGTAAAATCTTGTGAGAAACATTCAAATTCGGCGCAGAATTCTGTTAAAGCTACAGATATCAGAACAAACGCCACTTATGTGGAAACCAGGAAAAACATTGTTCAACAAACACAAATCACCACTATTCACCATGGATTTAACATAGTAAAACTACAGGAACAACGTGTGGCAGAAATGGTCTAATGTTTTCGAGTGTTTTTAAATGCTTCACACAACTTTTCCCAGCACTTCAAAGCTTTAAGTATTACCCTGGGTTTCTTCACTAATGGCAGTAAGGTGCTGGAGATCCTCTTCCTGATCTTGAACTCCCAGCAGGGAACCTTCATCTTCCTGATCTACTGTGTCCTCAATAATGAGGTCAGATTAGTTTTCATCCCTATTCTTTAAATAAACCACTAAACCCCCAGAGACAGTAGCAGTACAGTTGTTTCTTACCTGTTTATTCCAAACAAACTCCATTCTGGTTCTTGAGTTTCAGAGGTTAAATTGATCTCATGAAGTCACTCAGCTCCTCTCGTCTCGTTCTTGTTCAGGTCAGGCAGCAGTACAGGAAGTTCTTCAGATGTCTTTGCTGTGCCAAACAACACTGAGGACCACAGCATCATGTTTAGGAAGGAATACATATTTTTCAAATAAATGTTGGCCCAAAAAAAAAAAAACTCTTTCATGTGTGCATGGTAATTTATTTAAATTGTATGCAATCATAGTTGTTTAGTTGTTAAGTTATCAAGAGAACAGGCCTTGGGCCACCATGGCAACAAAGACAAATCATCAAGATAAGACAACCCAAGGAATTTAGAGAGAGCACTTCATTCACTTCATTCACTAGTGAAACAGATAAAAAAGACTTCTCTCCATTAATTCATAGAACGGTTTGTAACATACATAACATACATATCCCCAGGACACTGTGTGTATTATTACTGTTTTGTATATTGTTTTGTTTTGTATACTATGTATGTCTTATGACATTATTAGATAATGTAACCTTATTGTTACCTGTTACGTCTGTAAAGAGGACTCGTACTTTAACTTATTTAACTTTTTATTGTTCTCGTCAACTTTACTGAACTGCATAAACTGAACACTCACATCACTGAACTGCGTGAAAACATTAGCGTCAACGTCATTGCTCATTCCAAACTCTTAAAGTGACCAGCATTCTTTATATCTTATTAATGTAACAAACACATTACTTTAATTAAACACCAGATTATAAGTCTACCTAAACATGCAACATTACCGTCTTACATGTCCCTACACAGTGAGCCTTGCGTTCTCATCATGACCGATTTACAAGAGCTACATTGGACAAACGAACCGAAAGCGGAATGAACCCGCGCTACTCGTTTGGGCTATGCAGCGCAGACCGTTTATCTGCTCGGGCTGAAGCCGCGGGCTGATCTCGATCACGTGACACCGTTATACATAGTGCTGGGAGATACAGTGAAGAAAGTAGTCGAATTCGCAGCAGAATCAATAACATCTCTGTAAAATCTTGTGAGAAACATTCAAATTCGGCGCAGAATTCTGTTAAAGCTACAGATATCAGAACAAACGCCACTTATGTGGAAACCAGGAAAAACATTGTTCAACAAACACAAATCACCACCATTCACCATGGATTTAACATAGTAAAACTACAGGAACAACTTGTGGCAGAAATGGTCTAATGTTTTCGAGTGTTTTTAAATGCTTCACACAACTTTTCCCAGCACTTCAAAGCTTTAAGTATTACCGAATTTGAAAGTTATTTTTGATGTGATGACATTATTTGTTCATCCTTCATAGGTTGCCCCCATTTATAAAACTAAAAGTTTCATTATGTATGAAAGCAAACACTTATTTAAAAATAAAAAAAGACATTAAATTACCACTAGTAGATGGCTGCAGAGAAGTAGGCTATTTACAGGCTTATTAGCCATTTCCACTCCCTAATATATATACTGTAGCCTATATATATATTGTGTATTTATAAAATTATACTTAGACATTATGAATCAATCTGCATCTCAACTACCCAGACAGCACAAGTAACTGAATGGAACAAAAAGTGTTGAACTTGAAAATTGTTTATGCACGAGGGCACTTGCTAAATGAAGGCGGATTGTATAAAATGGATTTAAAAAAAAAAAACGTTTATTAACGAGCTTCAGTTTTATTACATCATGGCTGGCACATATGCAGTATAGTAACACCACGGGTCATCAATAAGGTGCAGATTTGGTCCTCAAGTTGTGTTTCCAACACACTTTTTCACAGATTACTGTAACGTGAGTATTTGTAATTCGTTACTTCACACCCCTCCATTCTAATAAATGTCTATTTGATATCTGACAGGAAACGTCTTGGAGATGTATTGCAGATGAGCAAACACTCTAAAAAAATACATCTTGCATATGTAAATGGAGACATCAAATAGACATCTCCGAGATGTACATGTGCGATTAGGGTGAGTGCTTTACTGTCAGGAGCTGGTGCCATCTTCTGTAGAACTTAATGACACTGGTGCTGGTGTCCTCAAATGTTACAATGATACAATGTTACAATGTTACAAATGTTACAATGATACAATGATCTTCATGCCCTCTGCCCCTACAATGATTCCCGAAGTCAGAAAAGTCATAACGATGTTAGAAGAATGTTGTCTGTGGTACATTTTCACTGCAAAACAATAAAAATGCCGCAAATATCACCGCAAATTTTGAGAAAAGCCACAGCAAAATCAGTAATTTTAGGCCGCAAAAATCAGAAAAAAGTCCCGTGAAATCCTGGAGGGACTGATTAATGTAACAAACACATTACTTTAATTAAACACCAGATTATAAGTCTACCTAAACATGCAACATTTCCCCTCCCCTCCCGGTGAACTAAGTGTGAAAGGAAGTTAAGTAGTCCTGAAAGCAAGCAGGCCGAGTGTGCGATCTGGTAGGCCTGCCTTGCGATGCTGCAAATGGTGGTAGGGATGTTGCTTGCGGAGTCACTGGATGCTGTGCTGGGGGCAGAGGGCATGAAGAACTGAGCAGAGAGCAAGGGAGCACAGCGTCTGGGGTGTGATCTGCACCAGAAGGGCACAGTACTTTCCTAAGTCGACTGGCATGCCAATGGGAACCATCCGATAGCTGGAATGTAACTGGACTTAACTGCTTTCGCACCTGCTGGGGCTGCGACCAGAAAGTGTTGAGCTTATTTTTCCGGTGTGGTCGCTGAACCCGCACCCAGTCCAGTGGGGAGATTCTGGGAATCCGGGCCTTTTTCTTTGCATCGAATCTGCCCAGTGCTTTGAGCTGTTGTTCACATACCCTGGCTTTCACCACAGGGTTTCCACCATGAGAACTAGGAGGGCAAAGTCTATGCAGGGGTAACTCCAGCTCTCGCCCCAGCATCAGTTTTGCCGGTGACACCCCAGTGGTAGCATGCTGAGCTGCTCTGTAGTGTAGAAGAGTCTGAGACAAGGCCTCATTGAAAGAGCAGCCTTGTGCTAAGTGGGCTCTCAGACCATTTTTTATCGACTGATTGAATCTCTCTACGCCCCTATTTGACTGTGGGTGATAGTAAGCTGTTCATATGTGTTTGATGCCTTTGCTTTGGATGTAGCTGGTAAACTCAGCAGACACTAGTTGAGGGCCATTGTCTGTCGTCAAGGTCCTTGGCAGGCGCCAGCGAGCAAAGAGCAACTCCAGAAAGTCAATGATGGAGCTGGACGTGACAGGGCCCACAGATGTAACCTCTAGCCACTTCGAATGTAGATAATAAACTACTACAAGGAAACGCAAATGATGGGGCACATCATGGAGTTCACCACAGATGTCCAGCTGAATGTGGTCCCAGGGTCGAGTTGGCCAAGGCAAAGACCCTAGTGGCGGCGGAACTGGTGGGCCTGTTTTCCCGCTTACAAGACATGGAGCACAGTCCCAAACAAGCTGTTCAATGTCTTTGTCCAACCCTGGCCACCATACAAGATCTCTACAGCGCTGCTTTAGTTTGACTATGCCAAGATGGCCCTCATGCACCATGGTCAGCACTCATCCTCTGAGTTTAGCAGGGATAATGGCACAGTGTCCACGGGCCAAGCATGTGTCATTCCAGCATGAAAATTCGTGTTTCACTCGGGCATACGGCTGGATATCTGTCGCAACTTGAGCTGGCCAGCCATTCAGGACATACTCGCAGACCGCAGATAGTGTGGAATCAGCAGCAGACTCCTCTGTGAGTTCCTCCAAGAACACAAAAACTGTCAGGGGTGCATGCACTAATTGAATAAGGTCCCTGTCCTCAGCCACCTGACAGGAGGCAATGGGTGATGACACAGAACGGGACAGCAACTCAGCCACCACATTATCTCTGCCTGAGGTGTATTGTATTGTAAAGTCATACTGCTGGAGACGGTCAGTCCAACGGTACATGAGCAGTGGTTTGTGACCAGACCCAGAAGGAGACTTAAGTGCACTGAGGGCTTGGTGGTCAGTTCGAAGGGTGAATTTTCGGCCATAAAGGTAGGCATGCCAGCGATCGCAGGCCCACACACAAGCCAGAGCCTCCCTCTTTCCAGTTGAGTACTTTTGTTCAGTCAGGCTGAAGGCACAAGAAGCAAAAGCCACAGGTCGTTCAATGCCATTTTGGAGTTGTGAAAGAACAGCGCCGGCTGCAGTAGCTGAAGCATCACAAGTGACCAGTGTGGGGCAGTCAAGACTGAAGTGTGCCAAGACAGGTGGACTTGTCAACAGTTCCTTAAGTGTGCGCACAGCATCAGAGCAAGCTGAAGACCAGGTCCGTGGAGCATCCTTTTTGAGCAGCTGGCGGAGAGAGTACGTAATTGTGGAGTACTGAGGTAGAAAACGCATATAGTATGTTGTCATCCCCAGAAACGATTCTGCGGACGAAGGCTCCGGCACCTGATGTATAGCTTCAATATTGGAGTGCAATGGCGAAAGGCCCTCGGCTGAAACATGAAAGCCAACAAAGTCAACCTCTGGTACCACAAATAAGCATTTCTCCATGTTGAGTGTCAAATTGTGTTGACTGAGTGCAGCAAAAGTAGCCTTTAAGTGCTGTTCGTGAATCACTGCATTCGGGGCATGAACAATGATGTCATCAAGGTAGATGGCAGTGCCAGGGACACCAGCCAGTATGGTGGACATGATTTTTTGGAAACAACTTGGGGCCGAGCTGAGTCCAAAAGGCATCCTTGTGTAACAAAATACGCCAATGTGCGTAACGAATGCAGTAAGATTTCTGCTGTCTGGGTGGAGGGGAACCTGGAGATAGCCTTGACAGAGGTCAAGTATGGAAAAAGTTGTTGAGCCATGAAAGTGTGTAGTCAGCTCTTCGATTGATGGCAGAGGGTAGCGATCTGGGATTACTGCTTTGTTGACGGACCTTATGTCCACACAAACTCTGTCCGCCAGATTTTTTCTTAGCCACTGTCAAATTAGACACCCATGGGGAGGTGTCAACAGGTTCAATAATGCCCTCTGCTTGCAGTTTTACAAGTTCTGCTGTGACTTCCTCACGCAATGCCAGCGGAATGCGGCAAAGTGGCTGAATGACTGGTTTAACTATGGGATCCAAGAGAGGCTGGTGAGTGAACAGCATTGGCCATTCTTGTTGCCAGGGACAGCTGACAGTCAGAATTTGAGCCCCCTTATTGTCCAGCAGAGAAAAGTCCAAACTCATAAACAGGTCCAGTCCAAGCATATTGTTGCCATGGCGTGTAATGTGAAATGGGAAGTTGGGTAGGGCCTTTTTGCCATACTGGACATGCGCATATATAAAACCCATCAATTACAGAACTTCCATATCCAAACAGATTCAGAGAAGGCGGCTGAAGGGGCAAGTGTGGCAGGAAACGTTCATAAGTGGCCAAATTGAGTAGTGAGACTTTAGCCCCTGTGTCCAGGAGCAGAGGAATACAAGAATCCGCTATATTAACAGCGCATGTAGAAAAACCTGCTGAATTGGTGTTTATTGAATGAATAATGGCAGGGGTTGTAGCGTTAGCACGTGGGTTTCGTTGTGTAGGAGCTTGAACTGAAGCAGACCGACATCACTTTGCAAAGTGGTTCAGCTTTTGACAGCGTCGACATGTTTGTCCCCGTGCAGGGCAGTCAGGGGCACGTGATGAGTGTCTAGTGGAACCACAATTTTCACATCGCCACTGAACTTGAGGGCATGCATATTGTATGTCTGCACTTGAAGATACATCTGCCTCTGCCCTGTGAACTTGCATGCATTCTTGTATCAAGTCCCCACTGCTTACACTTGATTCATGTGCAGTATTTAATTTAGCAGCGCACTGTGCAGCAGACTGAATTTGAGAGGACAGAACTACAGCTTTCTCTAAAGTGAGATCATCATCTTCCAATAACAGCCGCTACCAGCCGCTACCGAACGAGTGTTTGTTTGTTTTCTCAATTAACTGATCTCGTATCATCTCATCTGATAAAGCACCAAAACAGCACGGTTTTGCCAGCCCTCTCAAGTCAGCGACATATTGAGCAATCGACTCACTAGCGCACTGTCTGCGCTGCCGGAACTGCAGCTGTTTTAGCAGGAGACTCAGTTTTTTTTAAAAGTGTCAATCTAGCAGTGTAATCGCCCACATCTCAGAGTGTGCGAAAAACACGCTGTCCTTCAGCATCAAGACAGTGGAGGAGTATGGCCATTTTCCACTTCGTCGGGACGCCATCGAGGCCCATTGCTAACAGGTACGTTTCAAACGACGTTTTCCACTGCTCCCATGGGACGGTAGGCTCGCCAGGATGGGGCAAAAAGGGGTTCGGGGGAGATAACGACAGCGTGGGGAATTCTTCAGCCATCCTGTAAAGAGGACTCGTACTTGAACTTATTTAACTTTTTATTGTTCTCGTCAACTTTACTGAACTGCATAAACTGAACACTCACATCACTGAACTGCGTGAAAACATTAGTGTCAACGTCATTGCTCATTCCAAACTCTTAAAGTGACCAGCATTCTTTATATCTTATTAATGTAACAAACACATTACTTTAATTAAACACCAGATTATAAGTCTACCTAAACATGCAACATTACCGTCTTACATGTCCCTACACAGTGGTGTTTATCACTTCCTCATAACACATGCTTGCTGTATTGAAGCATATGCTATATTCTTGCTTGAAATTAAACCTTTGGCATTAGTCAAGCCAAACCTGGCCATGCCTCATGTTTAACAGTACTGTATTTGATGCAGGAGTGAATTACTAAGCATTTAAGCAGTAGTGATTATGGACTTGTGTTTATACAGCAGCAGCAGCAGCAGCAGCAAGGGGTCTGTGTACAGTAGCTGCTGTGAGGATACAGCAACTAAGCATTGCAGATATGAGAGCGCATTAAACTGAAATACATTTACCCAGAGAAATGCATTGACTGTGCATTTAAACCCTAATCAAATCCGTATGCTTCCCCAGATAGCAACATAGTGTCCAACCAGATCTGGCCCACATCTGGTACATGTGGAATGATGATCTGGCCCACATGTAGCATGGAATGCTGGCACTTGTGTGGACTGCTCCTGTTTGCCAGATCTGGGCCAAAAGCAGGCCATAGCAATGCCACATGTCAGTCAAGAGCAAAGAACTAAACCACATTGGACCTTTTCAGAGCCACAAAATCTTCATATATTATTCATAGAGTCCTCTCAGCTTGTCTAAGCTTGATAACAAGTAAAATCACTGAATGAAAGAAGAGAACAGAAAAAAAAAGAGAAAAACAGAAACTCAAGAACTACAACTGACTTAAGCCACAGCCTTAGATAAATTCAGCTAAAGATAAAAGACATTAAAATCTCTGAAGAAATAAACATTGCTTACACTATCAGAAAAAAAAAAAAATATATATATATATATATACACACACACAATGTAATCAATATTCTGTTTATTAAAACCAAGTGTGAATCTCATCAAGAAAAGTTATAGCTCAAGGCATTAACAATGTAAACAATATACTGTTTTTGTGAACTGATTTTCAGCTTTTCTATTTAATATTTAACAATTTTTTAATTTTTCAGATCATCAGTCAGCAAAGCTCGGTAAATATTGGTCACAGACATGGAGATTTACCTTAAATTTCTGATTAAAAGCTGATTATTCACTAAAAACTCCCACAGAGCATGTTTCCAGGCCATTTTAAGTCTTATTTTAATGTAACAAAGTGGTTGTCAGGGGAGTGAGGTTTACCTGCACAGCACCTACTTACTCACTGGCCTCCTTCACACACACTCTCTCACACACACACACTCTCACACACACACACACTTTATTATACCCCCCCCCTCTAAACAGCTGCTGGATTAAAATAGATTTAAAAATAGAAAAAAATATTTTAAAATAGATAGGCTTCATCTGGAGTTTTCTGGGTCCTGTTTGTGTCATACTAGCAGTAAGTTCTGAATCTAAAAAATTTTCACATGGGCTGTTGAAGCTGAAAAAATAATTTGATAATTTCTTCTTTTTCTGCAGTTAAACATGATTCTCTTCATCAAGATTGTCATCACACTAAACTCAACTCTCAAAAAACTGAATGCTGAGGTTTCACAGATGCAACAAACCAAGTAACAAACAATATGATCAAAACACATGAAGACACATTAACTTTCTTTCTCTGTTTCTCTGCAGGATTATGGTGTTTAAAACACTGGGCCAGTTTGTGGTTCTTGGTTGCTCCTGGATTCTGGGTTTCTTCACTAATGGCAGTAAGGTGCTGGAGATCCTCTTCCTGATCTTGAACTCCCAGCAGGGAACCTTCATCTTCCTTATGTATTGTGTCCTCAATGAACAATAATAAAAATTAAAACAATAAACATTTTCAAGTAATTGCAGGCAACTACCTTATCAAGCGTTTCTCCACAGCATTTCTGTATTTAAAATATAAACAACTCTTAGAACTCTGTATGTGTCACAGTACAGAAGGAAACCAAAATAGCAAATGCGTTTGCGCCCATTTGTGTGCCCATGGGCGTGCTGGTCTTAAAACAAGGTGCATGTGTTCAGGCGCATTGCTGGCACGTTGCTATTTTGAAGCAACTAAAATAGACTGCGCCATTCACCAACTAAAACCTGGTCTAAAGTCAATCTGGTGTAACACAATCTGGGCCTGGTGCTTTTTTCCTTTTCTGCTTCTCTGTAAATTAAACAAACTACAGCATATGTTGATGCTTTGTGTGTATATATGTATATAAACAAAAAAGTACTGCATTTTAAAAGTAATTTTGTAATATCCAAATAACTTTTACACATCGTTACTGGAAAGGATTTAAACAATGTTTTTCATGCTTTTCAATGAACCATAAACAATTTTTGCACATGGAACAGTCATTAATGTCTGTAATGTAAGACACCTAAGACAGTGCTTCAGGGAGACAGGAAGGACAGCTAATCATCCTTGTAATGCTAGACCACTTGTGACCATATGTACCCCCAGACAAATTCAAGAACATGCAAGTGACTTGGTGAAAGAGTAGAGTAACATCTCACAGCAAATTTGCAGCAGTCCACGAGGATGTACTATATTACTTAAAGCAGCTCCACACAAGATACTCACTGCAACTTTTGTAATTGGTCTCCCTTTTGTTTAGGGACTTTTTCATTTCTGCTAATCAAATGTCTCTGAAACTTGTTCAGTTTATGTCTCAGTTGTTAAACTTTATATGTTAATACAAACATTTACACATTTAAAAAAAATATGCTGAAACAAAGGCATTTGAATGTGAGGAGTTCTATCTTTTCATTCTTTTTAAAATAGAAATGTTTAAATTTCTCCTCGCTTATAACCCTTGTAACATGTAAATGAATAAATTCAGTGGAATTTTCCATGTGTGTTTGACACAAAGAGGAAACCAAAAGAAGTTATGCATCAGTGCCAAACTAATTTGCTTTTTCCTTCTAAACAGTAAAGGAAGCTCATCCTCTGAACTGACTTTTGGATACAGAGAAATACATCAGACTGTCAACACTGACAATGGTTTCCTCTCTTCATAAAAGTGAGTATTTGTTTTGTTTTTTTGTCATGATTACTAAAGACTAGTTCACACTGCCCCAACAAACTCCAACCTTCAACTCAACCTTTATAAGACGAACTGAAGTCAGATGATGAATGCAGTTAACTCAAAACTGATTTTTTTTCTTGAAGTTGTTAATTGTCATAAGATTATGATTTTCATTGATTTAATTTTTCTTCATATTTCAGGTTTTATAAGAGCACTGACTATCATCTCTGTTATTCTATGTAAGTAGCCTAGTGTGAAGCCACCAAGCTACAAAATCATAAAAGTATCCTAAGAGTAATCCATATGACATATAGGCTATACAGCTGTCTTCCATGTCTTCCAAGTCATAAATTGTCCTTTATGTGAGAAACAGACTGAAATTATATGTTCTCATTATCTTCTCCAATGCTCTGGGATGGGCTAAAAAGTCATATAGATTACAAAAATTGTACGTATGGGCCACAATGTACAGGGTACAGGGATTTAATGATTTAAATGTAATGTTGGAATTCATGTTTTGAACCACCGAGCAGGTTTATACACCCATTATTCATGCTATATAGCATTTTTATTGGAAGCACTCAAATATATTCATATTGTTTTGATCTACATTTATCAAGCTAGTCTACTGCACGGGGTTCAGGCATGAAGTACTGGAAATGGCTTTTTAATTGCTAGGGCATTTTTAGATGTAGCATTTTCAGTGCAGTTTTCACGTGTCAGGCTTGGTCAGGTGAAGTTGTTGTTACCTCACATACTTTTCTTGTAAATATATTTAAGTGTACCCTTTGTACGCAGTATTATTTGAGTATTGTACGCATTATTTATTTATTTTGGTGGATTCATTGGTATTCATCTGTCATTATTTATTTCAGCTGGTACTAACATCAGCAGCACCAATACAACAGTCACACCAGAGATGACCTCAGCTGGTAATGTAGACTGATGTTTCCTCTGTTTATTAATTGATATTCATCAGTCGTTATTTTTTATTAAGTAGAAGTGGGTGAAATAAATGCCTCTCAATTTAAGAAGACAACAGTTAACTGCAGTATATTTGGCAAATCTAATGGCACAGGATAATTCACATCCCACAATATGAGTACTAGAGAAATGTTGGGAGCATGGAAAACAGGAATGTAATAGTTTTGGATGGATTGTTGTAGATTTAGTAGAAGGATTAGATGTTAAAGGTTTAAGTATTGTTTGAAGAGTTACTTTATCAGCAGTTCCTTTGTGGATTTTGCCTCAACCTATAGTTGATCTAAAAATGCTAGAATCTAGACAGAAAGAAGGTATGAGTGAATTTAAGGAAATCTGGGTAAGGGAATATTTGTGGACAGAGTATGGAAATTTAACACAAGTCTGTTCAGATCCATCTCAAATCGCGCTTGCGGAAAGAGCTTGAGAAACAGTGTCTCTTCCGCGGCTCGTTACGCTTTCAACTCGTTTTTTTAGTCTCGAGCAAGACTGTACGACATTCTCATTACATGATTTGACTGATTTTTATGTAGAAAGGGTGACAGTGCACCGCATTAAAAGAAATTATCATTCATGTTTTCATAACCGCTGGCCAAATTCAAAAACAAAACTAAAATTAAATCATCTTTGAGAGCAAGGGGGCCCCCTGGTGTTTCGGGACACCGAAACATGCCACAAAGAAGAAGAATAATGTAAACAGTCTTTAATTATCCATACAGAGCGTATCCACAAAAGGCAGGCAGGAATCACACGCAAATACACAACAGTAACTTTAACACTGGACGAGGGAACACAGAAACAGACTAGAACTAAATACATTGGCAAATGAGAATAATTAACGAAACACACCTGAACCAAATGATACAATCAGACGAAGACAGAAACTAAGTCAAACAGAGCACATGGGGGAAGAAAACACAACAAGCAGTCCTTGGGTCTGACAACTGTAGTTGTATCTACCTTTTAAATTCTGTGTTTCATATTGACAAGTGGTTAGGTTTAGGAGTAGGGTTACATGCTCAAAAATGTGTTAATAGTGTAATGTAAATACAATTGTTGTGAATGTTTAAATAGAAAAATCACAGCCCAACATATATGCAATTGTGCCAAAATTATTATCCAATATATAATTTAATCATGACGATAAAATTCCCATGCCCTTTGTGTCTGCATATTGACACCAAAGGCTCCCTATTTAAAGCACCCTGCATGTCGAAAATATGGAAGGCAGATGGAGCCAAAACTCTTTAAACAGAATGCATGAAAATTCCACACACACATTTTGGCCGTGTTAAGGTGGCTATTTTGACCGTGTTTCTGTAGCACTTGCAGACATGCATATTTTGACCTTGTTAAGGTGGCAATTTGGCGCATGTCTCTTCACGTACATTCTGACCATGTTAATTATTTGAATGTGTAATATTTTAAGGCATTACCCTCTGTTTACCCTCATATTAAAAGTTTCTTTAGTTTATGGTGTCATTGTACTAAAGTAAATTAATAAATGTAATGCGATGAGAACTGTAAAGAGTTTTATTTATTTTCTTTTGATATGTTATTACTCTTACTCCCAGGTCCGTGTACCTTCTATTCATTCGAACAAAAATTAAACTAGATTTTTCGTAATTTTTCATGTTACATGTATATAGCAATTTATTGGAAGCACTCAAATATATTCGTATTGTTTTGATCTACATTTATCAAGCTAGTCTACTGCATGGGGTTCAGGCATGAAGTACTGGAACTGGCTTTTTAATTTAGTCTAAATTACTTGGTGCCCAAGCAGTATGCTAGGGCATTATTATATGTAGCATTTTCAGTGCATGTTTTCACGTGTCAGGCTTGGTCAGGTGAAGTTGTTGTTATCTCACATACTTTTCTGGTAAATATATTTAAGTGTACCATTTGTATGCAGTATTATTTGAGTATTGTACACATTATAATTAATGAATTAATTCAATTATTTATTTATTTATTTTGGTGGATTCATTGGTATTCATCTGTCATTATTTATTTCAGCTGGTACTAACATCAGCAGCACCAATACAACAGTCACACCAGAGATGACCTCAGCTGGTAATGTAGTCGGATGTTTCCTCTGTTTATTAATTGATATTCATCAGTCGTTATTTTTTATTAAGTAGAAGTGGGTGAAATTCCTCTCAATTTAAGAAGACAACAGTTAACTGCAGTATATTTGGCAAATCTAATGGCACAGGATAATTCACATCCCACAATACGAGTACTAGAGAAATGTTGGGAGCATGGAATACAGGAATGTAATAGGTTTGAATGGATTGTTGTAGATTTAGTAGAAAGATTAGATGTTAAAGGTTTAAGTATTGTTTGAAGAGTTACTTTATCAGCAGTTCTTTTGTGGATTTTGCCTCAACCTATAGTTGATCTAAAAATGCTAGAATCTAGACAGAAAGAAGGTATGAGTGAATTTAACGAAATCTGGGTAAGGGAATATTTGTGGACAGAGTATGGACATTTAACACAAGTCTGTTCAGATGCATCAAAAAAATCCACACAATGAACAAATAGGTATAGTTATTTGTCATTACAAAATTGCAAATTTGCAGAAAGATGAGGATTTCAAGTAAGTTATCATTTTTTTTCAGGAGAGTTAATTGCAGTAGTGATGGCTTTAAGATGTATAAGCAAAGCAGGTTTAAAGAAGGTTTTAATATGTTCATGTGGGAGTGAAAGAGAATGAAGCAGCAGATAAATTGGTGAAACAAGCTGTCCTGGACACCAGTATAGAAATGGAAGTATCATAGAGCAGATATGAAATGAAAGCAATCATTAAAACGCAAATAGTTCAAAGTTGTTAACAACAGTGGGAAATAGGAAATAGTAATGCATGAGAATTGGTGCGATCCACCAATAAACGAAAGAAGAAGACCCCTTGGCGTCATTTTTTAATGCTCAGGAACCCCCTTTAGCGTAATTTTTCGACGTGCAGGGTACTCTATGGAAGGATATTTTGTATTGGGAGTTGACTTCACTCACAGACGATTCCTATCTTATAGTAAAGCATTGCGCCTGCCTCAAGATCTCTCTGTTTACACTCCGATTGATGCACGTGACCAAACAGAAAATGCTGCTACTCCTTTGACACTTCACCAGTAAGATCTAGGAACAGCTGTCACAGAACATGCCACAACCAAGGTGAGTTAACTTAAAGGGGTGGTTCACTGTTTTTTTTCTAGGCTTGATTGTCTCCCTCAGAAATATGCAATGGGCTCTGATTGGTTAGCTAGCCCAGTGTGTTGGGATTGGCTAAACCGCCTCTAGTGCGCGTCTACACGTCCCGCCCCTCACCTCAGCGGCATGTGCTCCGATTGTATTTTTGTCTCATACTTTTAGATACGCTGTTATTTGTAAATGCTACTGCTTATGTTAGCTTTTAATATACAATTATCCTGATTAAAGCTTTAATACAGTACGGCAACTGTTCAAACTGTACGTCCATGTTTAACGCCTCTCATAGCTATGTGAAAATAAGTGTATAACTGGAACAGTTAATTGTTGGAGCTGAGCTGAATGAGAGAGAGAGAGCGAGAGAGGCAGAGCGTGTGCAGAGCAGGGGGACAGGAGGAACAGTATCAAGAACCGCTGCTTTAGAACATTGATTCTAAAACTTGTGAATCCATTAGAATCGTTAGAAGACAGAATCGCCTACCAGCCGTTTTTGTAGGCATTAAACTGCCAGAATTTGAAAAGACGATATCTCCGTTTGCATTGAACTTTCAGCTTTGTAACTTTGCAGATATTGTTTATGCTCAAACAGCAACATTAGACACTAACTAACATTAAAAAAGTGAAATCGCAATGAACCACCCCTTTAATATTAAAAACCATGTGCGTCAATTGGAGAGGAGGGAGCTAGCAGCCATGGTGGAGCTGCTGGGTCGAAGGGCCGAGGTGGAGTCTGGAGGCAGATCAGTGCCGATCCTAGACTTCTGGGGGTCCTACGCAAAACTGTGTCGGCGGGGGGGGGGTATGAGTGGTTATGAACGAATGAATGAAACGGACTTGTCCGTGTTTCACTCCGTCTCGAATCGCGCTTGCGGAAAGCGCTTGAGAAACAGTGTCTCTCGGTATGCTTTCAACTTGTTTTTTCAGTCTCGAGCAAGACTGTACGACATTCACATTACATGATTTGACTGATTTTAAATAGAAAGGGCGACAGCGCACCCTATTAAAAGAAATGATCATTCATGTTTTCATAACCACTGGCCAAATTAGCAATTAGCATTAACACCAGCTCAACTGGTATTGTAAAACACTGTATTCTAAAGACAGAGTAATGAGGTCATTTAAGTTCTGAAAAATAATGTAGGATATATGTAATCGGCTCCGTGTATCATCCAATCATTCAATTATTCCATTCAATCTGGCAAATGAAAAATGCTAAAAACGGTCAATATTTAATTTTTCTGTATGTGCCAAAAATTGAGAGTTGATGTTCCAGAAATAGTAAGATGGTTCGTTTTTTTTTTTTTTTGTATAACAAATGGAAAATTCGATTTTGGCTCGACATCTCCTTTTTTGTTTGTGGTTTACAAATCAGTTTATGGCTTAAATATTTAATTTCTACATGTGGGCAGTGCTGAAATACCTCTTCATTTGATTGGTTAAACAACCCTGCCATCTTGCGTCTTCTGTAGTACTGCATTAATTCAGCTGGTAATGTAGTTTGATGTTTCCTCTGTTGGATTGCATTTAACTGAATGTTTGTGAATCTGTAGAATTGAACAGATGTGTGAGTGTGTTTGTGTTTGTTGTAGATAATTTGTGAGTTGTAGATAATTGCAGACATTTTCATGTGTCCTTTGTCGTTTTTTTTTTTCAGCTGTTACCAACATCTTCACCTCCCATGAAATATTCACACCTGAGATGAGCTACGCTGGTAATGTAGTCTGATGTTTCATTTTAATGTTTTAACTGAATGTTTGTGAATCTGTAGAATTGAACAGATGTGTGAGTGTGTTTGTGTTTCTAGGTAAAAACAAGGGATAGAAGAGAGTGAAATGTGCAGTTGTAGATAATTGCAGACATTTTCATGTGTCATTTTTTTATTGTTGATTCATTTATATTCATCAGTCATTATATTTTTCAGCTGCTACTAACATCATCAGCCCTGATACAACAGTCACACCAGAGACGAGCTCAGTTGGTAATGTAGTCTGATGTTTTCCTCTGTTGATTGTGTTTTGACTGAATGTTTGTGAATCTGTAGAATTGAACAGATGTGCTAGTGTACTTGTGTCTCTAGGTAAAAACAAGGAATAAAAGAGTGTGTAAGATGTATGAGCTGTGTTAAAAGAAGTGTGCTTATTAATTACTGTTCATTCAAACTTTCAGATGTTCACGGCATTAACACCAGCTCTAGAACCGATACACCAGTGAACATCTCAATTGGTAATGTAACTCACTGTACTCTTAAGACCATGAGATGAGGTTATTTAATTAAGGAAAGATACATGGGCAAACTCAGAAAGCAAGAGAGCAGGATCTAAATGCAGTGTACTTTTAGTAATAACAACAATAACATCAACAAAGATATACAAGTGCAAGAACCAGGAAACAAGGGAAAACAAGGAAACAAAACATACTCGGTTACTAACGTAACCTCGGTTCCCTGAGATACGGGAACGAGTACTGCGTCTGCTAAGACGCTTTGGGAAAACTCGGCCGTTGGTTCGTGCAGTGTATTAAAAACGAACTAATGGCTCAGCAGCGGAGCTGCACGAGCCTATGGCGACACAGCCCGCCAGAGCCCACCAATTTGGGCGGGGAATCTGGCTATATAAGCGTGCACTTCGCCATAGGATCCTCAGGTTACTTCGACTGAAGCGACGACCGAGTCGTGCAGCTACATAGCACGGCCAGCAACGCAGTACTCGTTCCCGTATCTCAGGGAACCAAGGTTACGTTAGTAACCGAGTAGGTTCCCTATCGATACTTCAATTGTACTTCGTCTGAGGCGGGCTTCGCGGACTGCTGAGTCGGCGCCGTCTTGGGGCAACTGGCGGGAGCCGCAGAGCTGGAGCGTTTTGGCAAGAAGTGTCGCATTGCCTGGGACGACTTTTGTGCAGCAGTGAAGCGCTCTGCGAACCCTTCGACCGCAGGACCAAACAGGCCAGCGGGGGAGACCGGAGAGTCGAGGAAGGGGACCTTATCCGCATCCTTGATCTCTGTGAGGGTCAACCATAGGTGGCGCTCAAGCACCACAAGGCTGGCCATGGATCTACCGATCGCCTGAGCCATCATCTTTGTGGCTCGTAAAGCCAGATCGGTCGCACTGCGTAGCTCTTTGAAAGCCGTGGGGTCCGGTCCAGACTCGTCCATTCTCTGGAGAAGTTTGGCCTGAAGGACCTGGAGGACCGCCATGGAGTGAAGCACTGAGGCCGCTTGTCCAGCAGACGAGTAGGCCCTTCCAGCGAGCGCTGAAGTCGTCCTGCCCGGCTTGGATGGGTGGACGGCCTTTGCCTTCCAGCCGATGGCCATGGATGGGCAGAGATGCATGGCCACTGACTCATCCAGGGGAGGCAGTGTGTCATACCCCTTTTCTTCGGCGCCGTCGACTGTTGTGAGGGCAGATGAAGAGGAGGTACGCAGGCGGGCCGAGTAGGGGTCGCGCCAAGATCTGGTGATCTCGTCATGGACTTCTGGAAAAAATGGAGAAGATCGTTGTCGAGGGGCTTGACCGTGACCCGGCAAGAACCATTCATCCAGGCGGCTGCGGGTGGGCTCCTCTGGCGGAGACCAATACAAACCCAGCTCTTGGGACAGCCTTAGACAGAACACAGAAAAGTTCGGCATTCATGCCTGTGCTGGCAGCGCTGGGCTCTGCAGACGGCAGGGGGGCAGGGTCGAAAGATGAGCCAGACAGCTCCTCCGCTTCTGAGGCAGCCAGAGACACACTGTCGTCTATGGCGTCACACTCGCTCCCACCGAACGAAACCAGATCGCTCGGAGAAGAGGATGGGGGAAGCCTCTCTATGTGGAGAGAGTGAGGCATGCGGGGGCTCAGCCGGCATGAGCTCACTCGTCACCGAGCGCTGAGATCCTCTGCCCCGCTGCTTTTTCCTCACAGGCTCCTGGGAGGAAGAAAGCGGGAGGGTGCGAGGGGCTGAGTCACTTTCTGAAAAGAAAGCCATCCACAAGCGCAGAGAGGAGAGACTCATATCCTCGCAATGAGGACATTCCGTCTCGGTCAGTGCAGCTTCAGCCTGGGCAGCGCCCAAGCATGAAACGCACTCGCCGTGACCGTCAGTGGCGTGCAGGGGAGCCCTGCACGAGCGACAGTAGCGGCGCGGCATTTGCAACAACGCTGGAAAATTGCTCAGAAATTTGCTCTTTATAGTCGCCGGATAGCGGCAGGGGACCGGAAGACCACGCTGCTGCAGACGCCGAAGGCAGCTGAAGAGCGGCGAAGTCAGCCGAGCAGAGAGGGTCTTGATCCGCTGCGAGGCTTGTTCACGGCGAAGGCTTCCAGTCTTGTAGTGCAAAGATCTTGTAGTCGTCGCTGAAGGAGAAGAAATCTGAGGATCCTATGACGAAGTAACAAGCACTGCGTTGCTGGCCGTGCTATGTAGCTGCACGACTCGGTCGTCGCTTCAGTCGAAGTAACCTGAGGTTCCTATGGCGAAGTGCACGCTTATATAGCCAGATGCCCTGCCCATTTTGGCGGGCTCTGGTGGGCTGTGTCGCCATAGGCTCGTGCCGCTCCGCTGCCGAGCCATTGGTTCATTTTTAATACACTGCACGAACCAATGGTCATGCAGTTACACTGCGTGATTGAAAAAGGCTTCAGTATTCGGAGAAAAAGGAGTTTTCCCAAAGCATCTTAGCAGAGGCAGTACGAGTGAAGAATCGATAGGGAACTGTGTTCCTGTGCAGCATTTTGTCTTAGGAATAAAAAAAGAACACCTGTTCATTTATAATTTGTCTTATACCTTACTTTGTTTTAAAAATAAATCATAACAAAATTGTATTATGAAATCAGTATTGTGAATCGTATCACAACATCATTTGAGTGAATTGTTACATCCCTATCAGACTACATCACCAGCTGTATGGGTGCTGCTGAAATAGCTGGAAAAAAATTACTGATGAATATTAATGAATAATAATAATAATAATGTGTTCAAAGGGCTTGTGTAAATATATTTACCAGCAAAGTATGTGAAATAACAACAACTTTGCCTGAACATGCCTTACACATGGAAATTGTACTGAAAATCATAAATGTAGTAATTCTCTAGCAAATCTACTGCCAATTGGGCAACATATAATTCTGAAAAATTTAAAAGGCCAGTTCCAGTACTTCAGGCTTGAACCCCATACCGTTTTTTTTTTTATTTTTTTTTTATTTTTTTTTTGTATTAAATTAGGTAAGGTATAATTTCAAAATTTGAAGCAAAAACAGCATGGCCTGACTTCCTTTGTGAAATTATGCTACATAAAACTTGTGAACGAAACAAAAACAGCAGACGGGCTAAAAAAGAACGCAAAATGCAGTGACACAGCATTTACTTGGTTACGTAAACAAAGCATGTGAACAAAGCATACTTTAATATGCATTATATGGAGGCAAGATAAAAACATTTTTTCCATCGAAACATTTCTGAAGACAGTCAGTTCCCCTCAGATATACATTCATATAAACTCCCACCCCCAATTATATCGCAATTCATTTAACATCTCAACCAACTGAATACAACGAAAGCACAGAGAACAGAAAGAACATGACACATTTGATCAATTTACAGATTCAATACTTCAGTGCCAGTGCTCTGGTTGTCTGCTCAAGATTATATGACTGTAATTTTGAAACATGACCATCCATAATAGTTGTCTTCATAAAGAACACAGCATCTGAGTCTGATTTAACATTTTTCTACATGTTGTTGTTTCAGTATCTTTACATTTGGAGAATTCCACAACATTTACTAGTTCCGCTTCATCAGGTAAGGGTGATGCTGGACTGGACTGTAATATTGAAACATGACTGTCCATAATCAGTGTCTTCAAGAGGAACACAGTGTCATAAATTGGTTGTGGTAATCACACAACAACGACAGAAATCAATTTCTTTTAATAATTGCCAAAGATAAGTCCAGGACCAGGTACAGGGCAAACACAATCATAACATTGATGAGACCGGACAAACTGAACTGAAACAAGGGGAACTTAAAGGGGTCCTATTATGCTTTTTCACTTTTTCAACTTTAGTTAGTCCGTAATGTTGCTGTTCGAGCATAAAAAAGATCTGCAAAGTTACAAAGCTCAAAGTTCACTTCAAAAGGAGATATTTTATTTAACAGAAATCACTTTTCAAAAACTACAACAAACGACTCCTTTGGACTACAACGCATATTTTCTGGGATTTGTGATATCACAAATATCGACGAATGGGATGAGACCTGGTTGAGCTGCACTAGAGAAGGCAATGAGTGTTATCACTATGTCGGAGACACGCAAGCCTTCCCAAGGCAGACGAACTTAGTGGTTACAATCATCCGGGTTTAAATCGCGCTCAAATTGATTTGATTTTGACGCAATATTTACACTGAAGCTCTCAGCAGGCGGCTATGGTAAGGAGCATGACATTTCACGACCAGGCGCCGAGTGGTGCCAATCACAGCACACACTGGCCCAGCTAACCAATCACAGCACATTTCGTATTTCAGAAGGCGGGCTTTCATTTGATACAGGAACTATTCGAGCCGTTCATGCCAGACTGGGGAGAGAGGTATTACATAATAATGTAAAATATGTGAAATATAATGTGTTTTTCGAACAACCTAGCATGAGAGCCTGTTCTAGTACACCCCCAAAACAAAATCAAGACTTTGTAAAAGAGCATAATAGGACTCCTTTAAATACACAGACCAAACAAGGTTAATTAATGACGAACACCTGAACAGAATGACACAATCAACTCAGTAACCATGACAACTAAAGATTGTAATTCAGTATCTGAGTCTAATTTAACAACTGTCTCCATTTCCATCTGGTATTGTTTCAGTTCCTTTAACATCTGGTATTTTTTTTTTTCTCAGATTATTTGCTGGCAGTCACTTCCACAACATCTAGCAGTCCCACTACTACAGGTAAGCATGTTTTTGGACTGAATGTGGCCTTCGAAAGCAGCTTCTCCTAATAATTGTCTTTATTAAGAACACAATAATTCAGCATCTGTTTGATTTAACAGCTGTTTCCATCTGGCCTTGTTTCAGCTCCTTTACACATGGTCCCTTCCACAACATCTGCCAGTCCTACTACTACAGGTGAATGTGTTGCTGAACTGTAGCTTTCAAGAGAAGCTCCTAATAATTGTCTTCATGATGAACACAGAAAGTCTGATTTAACATCTGTTTCCACATGTTGCACATCTACTAATTCTACACCTACAGGTTAAAATTATTCTAGACTGAATGTGAGCATTTAAAACAGGGCTGCCCAAACTCGGTCCTGGAGGGCCGGTGTCCTGCAGAGTTTAGCTCCAACTTGCCTCAACACACCTGCCTTTAAGTTTCTAGTATACCTAGTAAGAGCTTGATTAGCTGGGTCAGGTGTGTTTAATTGGGGTTGGAGCTAAACTCTTCAGGACACCGGCCCTCCAGGACCGAGTTTGGGCAGCCCTGG
>NW_015546115.1:0-623 GCF_001515605.1 Sinocyclocheilus anshuiensis | reverse complement strand
AAAATTATTATAGACTATATGGTTTTTGTCATCTTTTGATTGGTCAACTTCAGATGGATCGCCAAATCGTCTCGTTCAACCGCACATACGCCACGAATTTAAACCGACAGCATCCAATTTTTTTTACATGTTTGAAAATTATCGGGAGTACGGGAGGTGCTCGTAACATCTCGAAGCGGCCCGTAATTCTTCTCACACGGTACGAGCCGTGACCATGCGAGCATCTGCGATTTTCTCCCGTCTTCTCACACGGTACGAGCCGCGACCATGCGAGCATCTGCGATTTTCTCCCGAGAGAAAAAAATCGCCTGCGAGCTTGTACGACAGCAGAAATCGCACCGTGTACGCCCGCCTTAACTCACCTGACTCAAATAACCACCTCATTAGAAGAGAGCTCCATGAATAAACTGTGTTCAGATTGACATGGTCCCTTCTCAGTGTTCGCTGCTCTCTACTCTCTGCACACAGGAAAATTGGCTGTAGTTTGCTTAATTTAAAACACCAATTTGCGCTACACCACTGCCTGCAGCATCTTCACATGCAGACAACATTTACTACAGAAGTGAAAAGGGTTATTTAACGTAATAATGACGTTTGCATAGTAGTCAAGTCTTGCACGCTTT
>NW_015546114.1:221245-221955 GCF_001515605.1 Sinocyclocheilus anshuiensis | reverse complement strand
GGTAAATCGATATATCGGTCGATCTCTAATTATAATAAAGTTTTAATAGAATTGTTATTATTATTAAAGTACCTGCCAAAAGTTTGAAAACATTGCAATTATTAATGATTTTGAAATAAATATCTTCTGCTCATCAAGACTTGATTTATTTGATCAAAATAAAGTAAAAAAAAAAACAACAGCAATATCAATAATTATAAATATTCATATCTATAAATATAATTCCTGCGATGCAAAGCAGAATTTTCTTCATCATTACTCCAGTATTCAGTGTCACATGATCTTTTAGAAATCATTACAATTTATTTGACTCTCAAGAAACATTTCTAATTATTATCAATGTTGAAAACAATTTTGCTGATTCATATTTTGTGTGGAAATGGTGATACACTTTATTTTTCAGGATTTTTTGATAAATAGAATGTTTAATAAACAGCATTTATTTGCATTTATCAAATATATTAATTAATTTTGCTAATGCATTTATTAAATAGAAATCATTTTAAATGTCTTCATTCACTTTTTATCACTTTCATGCATGATGAATAAAATTATTAATTTCTCTCTCTTTTTTAAATCTTATACAAATGTTTGAGTGGTATCATTGTTTCCACAAAAATATTAAGCAGCAAAACTGTTTCAAAACTGTAAAAAAAACAGTGATAATAATGAGAAATGTTTCTTGAGCAGCAAATCGGCATATTAGAATG
>NW_015546114.1:208926-221219 GCF_001515605.1 Sinocyclocheilus anshuiensis | reverse complement strand
TCTGAGCAGCAAATCAGCATATTAGAATGATTTCTGAAGGATTATGTGACACTGAAACTTCTCTTTGTAAACAACAACAGATTTATAAACGTTTCTAATGACGAATGTTGCATTCCCAAATGCAAAGCGGCTCAAACCAACCGAAAATAAAAACAGTACAGTAACAAATTAAAATTCTCACCGCCATTCATAAAAAGTCACCGGGTCGTGTAACACGTTTCAGCGCTGGTTCTACTCACGTTTGGCGCTTTGAATCATTTGAACGCTTTTAACGGTGCTGCAGATAGCGCCGCAAGCTCGTGCAGCGCTCTCAGAACCATTCTGTCCATGATGTTTTAGAAAACAATCTTTTCGCACTTTATTTAGTTACTTGCTTAAGGCCACTTGCGCGATTTCAATCAACATGCAGTATTGAATTGCATAGCATCATATTTTTTCCATTGTATCATAATGCATTGAATCGCATTGTGTTGAATCGAATCGAAATCGGATCACACTGCATCGTAATGGGGTGAAGAATCGCATTGCAACGCATTGGTATATATATTGGTATATATATTGATAGTACATATAAAATATAATGCACATAAAATGTATAGATATATTTTAGACTATGTTGTTGCCTGTGTCGACTGTTTTACAGTCATTTAGTATGCTGTCTTTGTACGTTGCCTACATATGCAGTAGACTGCACAACTTCACTAGGTTTTGAAACGGAGCATGTACTATCACAAAAACATAAACCCAACAGCAGATACACAACGTATGCGTCTGACATTTCAAAACCGTCTCTAAGTCTCTAAGTCTTGTATTGACCCGTCTCAAGATTTGCTGACAGATGCCAGCTGCTGTTCTGACAGTGTGTGGATGAGGGATTGAAAAATGCATTCCTACCGGCAAACACACGCGCTGATGTTTTTTATAGAGAAACTTTAGCTAAAATGATTACCGATTCCTTGTGATTGGAACAGTCTAGTGGTCTTTTTAACGGTGCATTAGAGCAGCCAGTGGAAAGGCAGAACTATCATCGCACAGACGTTGACTGAGCAACGCTTTCTAAAGAGGTCACAAGATATTGCCATGACAACGTCTGTTCGGTCCAGGTCACGCAACCTCCATTATAGTAACAGATGTGGACAGGCATCACATGTTGGCGCAGATTTCTGTGTGAAAGTTGCAATTAAGTATGACAAAACAATTTGCAAGAGATATAACCCTGAAGTCATTGGCACAATAGAAGCCAAAGAGAGCGCGAACAAAGGCCAGGGCAGCATCTGCTCAGGTAAATATGAAATCATGTCATTACCAAAATGACATGAGATGCGTGAAAAGGTAATAAAATGTCGCTGTGGAAGGGAAAAAATATGATAATTTCAGTGCTTTTTATTTTTTTATCAATAGATTTTTCCATTACCATGCAAAATGAATCACAGACTTTTGCTAAGAATTACATTTAGGACCTAGAAATGGCACTAAGCCAACCTGCCTCATCTTTGTGTAATTTCTTAAAGGGATCATATGATGCTTTTTTAAAGATCATTATTTTGTCTCCTAGGTTCACGAAACGGTCGTCCATAAAATGCATTGCTGTTGTAAGTGATCTTAAAGATTCCTAAATGCATCTACTTTCGGAAGGCCAAATAAAGTGCTTTTGCTTTCGCCTAGAAACACACAGCGTCTCCCTGACATGACTGCATCAACACTAACTGCGGTTACTGAAACCACGCCTTCTTTCTTTGCGTGCACATTTGGGCGGCATTATGCTAATATTTCCACATAGTGAGGTAGATATGTGGGGGCGTGTTAGAACGAGCCGTTTTAGGGGGGTGTGGCAGAGTCTTAACTTTGATAAAGAATATCTCTTTGGATTTGAGACTTTAGTCTTTGCAACTTCAGGGATCTTATCTATTCACAAACAGCTTGTAACACTCCAAAGAGAAAGGAAAACTTGAAATCGCATCATATGACCCCTTTAACCTTTTTCCTCCTCTCCAAGGAATGAAATGACAGGAAATGTAAACAGTTTTAAAATAGAAGGTTTTTTTCATGGTCATCCTGTAATTAAACCAAACCAGTGCAAAGGAAGAGAGAGGAATGGGGCCAAATTACGCAGTGATAGAAGAAATAAATGAAGACGACAATGAAAATGAAGAAATAGCAATTCAAAGCCTTTCATGACACAAACTATTGAACCAGAGCACAGAGGACTCAATGCCAAAATAGTGTCAAAAGCATGTCTAACCTACCTGTGAGACCCCAATGATGCAATAATTCAGATTCCCTGCAATTTACATACTGCAGAACATCAGATGGGAATAAAAACTCAAGGACGATAGAAAACATAAGCCTGTAGAGCAGCAGAAAGTCCTCATTCAACCATGATTTTGTACAATATTAAGTATCACTGGATTCTAAAATGATGGAGAAAGCACATACTCAGCTCTGAAGTCTAAAGTCCTCACACCAAGAACGATAACAATAACTTCTGTTTATTATAAGTGCACAATGCTGTTATGTGGTCTGCTGCTTTAAATGCTCAAGCTCTTTAAAGTGAGATAGATTCTGAATGGCTGTCAATATTCTTTATCATTCATCAGCTGGAAAAAATTATTGTGAAAGTAGTCGTGTTTCCATTACCCTTCAAATCGTGCAGACTGAAATAGCGAATTGAAAATACGCCCAATGGAAACATGTAAATTATGCAATAACTCCCATATATCGCAAAAACGTTTTTGCGCTCTCATGAGGTGGTTTTTCAGGCAATTCGAAGGAGGAATATTTTACAAAACTGCAATGGAAATGGCTTTTTCGTAGGGCTGCACGATAAATCGCATGCGATATTTAACGCGCATCTTATCAGTAAAGCCGGTTCTGTAATCAGCGGTAAATCTCCATCACCTGCGGGCTTTCACATTGAGCAGCATTAACTACACAGAGCCGTTGTTCACTGACGAGCTGCGCAAACCCACGTTCATATTCGCGCGATTTTTTGTGCAGCTCGTCAGTGAACAACGGCTCTGTGTAGTTAATGCTGCTCAATGTGAAAGCCCGCAGGTGATGGAGATTTACCGCTGATTAAAGAACCGGCTTTCTGACAAGATGCGCATTAAATATCGCATGCGATTTATCGTGCAGCCCTACTTTTTCGCATTTACAGGTCACCTGGCGTGCATAAAAGTCACATGATCATTCTTTAATGTACTATAACCTATAAAAAATAACTCCTATGTGGCTGCTTACACAAACATTGACTACACAATGCTTGTATAAGGGGCTTTCGTTGCCATTAAAGCTTGGATAACCCCTTATTTACACTGCACACGTCTACGGCGCATTATGGCTCCAACACGACCAAAAGAGCTGATCACGACCACTCCCAGAACCAGCCCTCCGTACTGCTTTGCTAAAGATACATGTCTACGTCTTCTTTGATTAAAATGAATGGCTAGTGCGGTGGCTGCGATGTATGGAAACCTACCAACATCCATCGCCATGACTTATCGTGAGAGGAAATAATTACGTTTTAGTCGCATAACGTTGGTTAATGGAAACTCCGCCATTTCGCAACTATTTTTTATCGACATATATTGCAAAAGGTTTGCGCACATCTGTAATGGAAACCCAGCTAGTGATTCCAATGATATTGTTTCTTTGTGCGGTTAAGGTTGCACAAAGAAACAACATCCATCGCCATGACTTGTTGAGAAAGAAAATAATTACGCTTTAGTCGCATAACACTGGTTAATGGAAAGGCCGTCATTTTGCAACTGTTTTTTGTCGACATATATCGCAAAAGGTTTGCGCAAATCTGTAATGGAAACCCAGCTAGTGATTCCAATGATATTGTTTCTTTGTGCAGTTAAGGTTGTTTAGGACTCTGCTATTCTTTTAATTTAGAACTATTTTTAAAACTATATCTTTATCATTATAGTTATCATTCTTTGTGTGTTGTTAAAGTTCTGTTATATGCTAATGGTCAAGAAAAAACATTTAAAATGTGCTAAACGGGCAGAAAAATTACAAATAAATGAAATGTGTATTAGTTGGTCTTCTTTGTAGGACAAGCAAACTAATATGTTTCCCTGCCAGGAGAAGAGCAAACATACAGCTTTGTCAGTCTCTTACAGGAGTTGTGGTACGGATGCCCAGTAAATCATTTCAGAATTGAGGTCACAAGCAGGCAGGAAGTGGTGTGAGTTCTACTCTAATCAGTGCCACTTCAGGCCAATCCTTCATATATCGGCCACCTTTGCGAATGTAAGTCTTTCCTGACCTGGGTTTGATGCCAAGCTGATCAAAAATTACAATTCATGTACGAGATTCTGGGTTAAGGTGGATCATCCTATAAAGATCCAATATTTAGATGGGTTTTGGAGAACTGAAAAAGATAATCACCAACAGCTACAGGACAGATTACAGATTGACCAATGAGATGAACAAACCAGCTAAATAGCCTACAGAGGCTCTGTTTGTGTGCCAACGGAGCACTCATTTTATGAAGAAAAGGTTATGACTGTTCCTAAGACGTAACTTTATGACAGAGGATTAAACATGGTTTAGTTGTAGAGCGTTTCAGCTTTTCAGAGTGCAAACAGCAATGCATTGCAGGAGATTATGGCAAATCTGGTTACCATTATTTTACTTGTTCCGCTCATGCAAAATTTAATTTGGAAAAAGACTTTAACCTTGACTTCTCTCAGTACTTCAGAGAGGAAAGAAACGTAAAAGAAAAAAGAGAGCATTTCAAAGCATCAATACTAAGAAGATGCAAATGACAAATCAACAGACAGAGATATGCAAATTACGTTGATCTAAAGTCATTACCACCACAATTAGTCTCCGCAATCATCAAAATATTTCAATAAGGATGGTTACAACTCATTGACTATTCATTATGTTCTCTAATTAGATCATAAATTGTAAAGATATACGAGCACAAGCATTTGACAGATAACTTCTGGTGAGAAGACAGTACGGCAGAATTCTTTGAGCATGTATTAATAAAAGTCAAAGAGCAAAAACTTTGGAAATAAATGTTGTTTGTTTGCACATGCGCTCAGAAATGTAATGCTCCTTAATCATTAATATATAGAAATCGCATACCACCAAAGTAAACTATGAACCCGGTGTCGTGACCCATGGCACACAACACAAAGCTAACAATAAGTGTGCCTTGAGAGAAAATAAAGCAGCAGTAACAACCAGAATTCCACATAAAATTCATAAAATTATATGAAAAAGTGTTTTCAGACAACCCAATTTAAGGCATTGCTTGTTTCTAATGATAAATTGCTTAGTACTCTAAGATAATTTGTTCACCACCCACGCAATCTGTCATTGGGTGTAGAGAGACACTGACAGACAGTTGTTTCAGTGTTGGGTGATTTTGTTACATATCCTGACAATGGAGCGATGCCAAAAACACTTTAGTATGCCCTCAAAATAAATGCCTTCTAAACTTAACTAATCTGCCTAGAGTGTTTATTTTTTCTTATCTTTTCCTTATGCGCTTAAATTACAAGTTTAATTTCCTTCTGCTGATGGCTACAACTTTTTTCCTATCTTGGCATACCTGTGAAGCTTAATAAAACCCAAAGCACACTCCATCTTTTAAGGCATAATTTGCTAATAATGTTCCTCAAGCTGTATAAAATAAACATAATTTGTACTCGGAGAACAACAGCGAACAACTGGGTAAATGTTCCTAAATGGTACGGGGCCAAAATGTCCCTTCCCCTCGATCTGATGAAATAAACACAGCGGTTGGTTGTGCATCCTGCTTATGGCGATGGGAATGATTTTTTGTAAATCCCCAGACACATATATTTGTTATATTCCATTTTATTATTTGTTAATGGCTCAGTGGTGCTGGGACTAAATCAATTTGAGCTGATCTTTAAAAGCCAACGCATCAGTGAGCACATTAGCCTGATTTGCACTTCATTATGTGCACTGATGGGCAGTGCTGAACAATCACATCAGCAGGTGCAGAGTAGAGTGGAGGCAACCCAGGCAGGTAGAGCAGCAAGAGTGTGTGCCTGTGCATGCTGCACGAGTAATTGCCTTTGTAGAAGAAGATGCAAAAGGTCCGCAGAGAGCTATAGCGGATGTTCCACTGTTCTTTTCACCAGTAAAAGAGTAAACTAGGACTGCTTGAAAACAGAAAAATTATAATTTTACTTTTCTGAAATGTGTCGTCCTCTCTGCGTGCTTGCAATTCTTCGAGGATTGCTTTGGGATTTGCTATCTGGAGTTGTTGTGCTGCTTTTAGGTTTCTTGATGATTTTCCAGGCAAACTTGCATCAAGTTTTATATTTTTTACATCTCCATTGCTATAGAATTTCCTCATTCCCTTTCTGAATGTATCGTTGCATGATTTTGTTTATTATGTGTACAGCGCCTTACAGGAATGAGGTTATCATTGAAAAAAAAAAAAACCTATGTTGGAGAAAAAAATGCACATTTTGGTATTAGGTATTTGGTATTAAGTAAATATAATTTAATTCACTTGTGGATAAAAATTAAAGCAATCAAATTTGTTCCCTGAACCACAAATTATGACAAGGCAGAGCAAAAAGATTAAATTGGGTTGGTCTAAGATTCATTAGCAGCAGTTTATCCAATTTATGTTTTGCATTTGGTTCAAGTTCAAGTCATCTGACAAATCTTATCATTTGAATCTTGTGGGAAAGATTATATTAATACACATTAATAATTCATGCAAATTAGGCAGGTTATGTAAAATTTCTTAAATAATCTCTTAAATGAGCTGTTCACTTTGTAAAACCCTGAAAAGCATTAGCATTTTCATGCCATGGCTTCCCTCTGGAATTTATAATGGGTTTTAATACAGGTTTTCCATTTATGAGTAAAAATGAGGACTTGAAGAGCATTTCTATTTTCTTCTACAAACAAAAATAAATTACTTTCAATAAAAATAAATTATATTTAAAAATACTTATTAAAATTTAGTTTTTAAAGTACACACTTATTTCAAAACTCACATTTGGGGTATAAACGCATGTAATTTTATATCGTAGAACAACATAAAAGTCTCTTTAAGTGATGTTAACCACAGACCTTATTTTACACATAAATCGAAAATGGTTATTCTAAAAACCCATTATAAATTCCCGATGGAGTCCACTGCGAGTTAGCCTTCCGGTTTGGCCTACAAACTGACACCATGACTGAACATCTCTATACCGTAAACTGCTCTATTGTACAGAAACTGCTCCATTTACGTCAAACACACTAGTTGCATTCAGGTGACAAATTCACATTTGGAGGCCACAATGGAAGCAAGCATAAATATTAGAACTGCTGCTATCTAAACAACCTTCAGCTTCAACATTTCCAGACAACTCATTCCCACAGTGACCACCTATAAAGTCCTATTATCACATTAGACAAGTGCGAATGGGATGAGTCTGGGAGCAACTTTGCGGATGGTGTCTGTGTGGATCTACTTGTGAGTGCCGGAGGACAACACATCACCTCTCTGGTGGGTCACAGTTGGTTGATCTCTCACCCCAGGGGCCAACCTCTCCGCTGAGAAAGGCATTAGACAAAAGGCCGTGGGCAGCTGTGGGTTTTAACAAGGTAGCTGGCTTCATTTGAGCATGTGTTGCTTATTCGCAGCTGAAATGCTCTCAGCGCAGCTTATGTTTGACATATTTCCCCCTCTACTGCATATTTTCAGAGGCCATTGAAAACTCCTCAAGGGCATGACAGGCAATGTGGGAGAGCATATTTGTAGCCTTCAGCTTTTCTGTAATCCTGAGGTCTCTGCAACTTCTCGCCCTTGGTATCAAAAAACACAAGGGTAAAACAGCTCCTCCAATATATCAAAAAATACTTCGGTATCACTTATAACATTCACATGGCATTAAAATTGTCCATGGATGTATGGCTTCTTTTAATATTTATTTGGACTCGCTCTGAAGTGCCTTAATATTAAAGTGCTTTTTCATGAAACATCAAACCGGAGCTCCTCTTAGTTTTTCATATGCTACTGATCGCTGTTGTCTGTGGGAATATTTCAGGGAAACCGCATCTGATGGTCCAAATCAGTTATGAGTATGATGTATAGCTCATAGGTATGATGATGAAAATTTGTGATTTATATTGCGATCTGATCTCACTACAAACAAAAGCTACACAAACAAAGATGTTTAACAGGACCTGTGATTCAAACTTCAGAAGCAAATGGCATGAAAAGGCTGGAAAATATACACAGTATATCACCCAGACCACCATGACAAATTTCATATATTTTGGAGGTTACGAAGGAAGCAAGCTTCAGTATACCTGCATATGGGTAAAAAAGCTCTTCAAATAAATCATGAACACTTCTGTATTACTATTAAAATTGCCCATGGATGTATTACGGCTTCTTTTAATATTTTCGGGACTCACTCTGAAATGCCTTAATATTAAAGTGCTTTTTCATGAAATATCAAACCAGAGCTCCTGTTATTTCTTCATATGCTACTGCTCGCTATTGTCTGTGGGACTATTTTAGTGGAGTTCAATTGGACCACATCTAATGGTCCAAAACAGTCGAGTCTGATATGTAGCCCGTAGGTAAAAAGGCATGATGAATCGCAGCACACACGCAGGATTAATCTTTCTCATTAACGCCGAGCTGTGAACTAGAGTGCCGCATGACCGCACAGGAGGTGTAGAGGCTCTTTAAACATGGACGGCACTTGTTAAGGATTACATCGGCCGCATCTCATTTTACGGCCAGGAAACCACATATATCTAACACTCTATATCTAACATATTAATGAGGAAAATGGTCTGCGAGTCAATTCAAGGCTATTGGGATATGAGTATTTTTTAGAGCTTATTAAGAGTCCTAATTGGAAAAAGTTTGGCAAGGAGCCATTTTTTTGCACCACTGTTCTAGCTGATACAGTTTCTCTCATTAAAATATTTGAAATATTATGATAAAGAAAACACTTACTGTAAACAAAATCTTCGATCAGAGCAGAGCAAACGATTCACAAAGGGGTGAAATCACTAAACGGCTGCACCACTTTAGCATTTTTACATACAAAAAAATGTTTGGGTATATTTTCAAGAGATTAATTTGTCAAATCATGATGAAATGATGGAGAAGATGGGTCAGTATGTTTTTTGGCCACACTTTATTTTAAGGTCCAATTCTCACTCATTAACGAACCTTAACTATGACTTTTGCCTCAAACTTCTAATTTGCTGCTTATTAATAGTTAGTAAGGTAGTTGTTAAGTTTAGGTGTTGGGTAGGGTTAGGTATGTAGAATATGGTAATGCAGAATATGTGTTTTATAAGTACTAATAAACAGCCAATATGGTATTAAAAGGCATGCTAATAAGCAACTAGTTAATAGTGAGACTTGGTCCCTATACTAAAGTGTTGCCATATTATATTTTATTTTATTTTATTTGTTTATCAAAAGTGATAGATTTTAACATTGTTACAAAAAATTCAATTTCAAATAAATGCTGTTCTTTTGTACTTTCTATCATTCAAGAATCCTGAAAAAAATCAACATGGTTTTCACAAAAATACTATGCACCACAACTGTTTTCAACATTGATAATAATAATAAATGTTGCTTGTGCAACAAATCGGCATATAAAAAAATCTGCATATTACAATGATTTCTGAAGGATCATGTGACAGGTAAATAACAAAACAGAAAACTGTTATTTAAATGAGCAATATCACACAAGTAATCACAGCCATGCTGATGTACAGCCATATCACATGGCTACGAGTGTGATATTCCGTTTATACGACAGTTCGACGGCACAAGTGGAAATACTTAAAGGGGTCATATGATGCTTTTTTAAAGATCATTATTTTGTGTATTTGGTGTAACAGAATATGTTGACATGCTTTAATGTTCAAAAAACACATTATTTTTCAAATACTGTACATTATTGTAGGTCCTCTATGCCCCTCTATGCTCTCTCAAACGCTTCGTTTTCTACAAAGTCCCTCCTTCCGACTGAGACTTTAGTCTTTGCAACTTCAGGGATCTTATCTATGCACGATCAGCTTGTAACACTCCAAAGAGAAAGGAAAACTTGAAATCGCATCATATGACCCCTTTAAGAAACAACAACGGAGTGTCTTTAAAAACCCTCTTTTGTGCGGAACTAATTACTTCCACCACGGATTTAAATGTTAAGATGACAGTTTAACAGCTGAGCCCAAACATCCGTTACTAATTCGATAACGTCACTTTAGAACTAGTAATGAAGGAACGTTTAGTTGCTTCATTAAAAGCTTATTGTATTACTGTACTAAAAATGCTCACTGTATTATGTAGAGTCAAGTATTTTGAGAGAGAGATGGACTGAGCGAGTGTGATTATCCGCATCTGATACAGCATTCATTCTTCAGCTCAATCTCATATTGACAACAAAACATGAGTTTGAATATTCGCTGAGGAAAGTGATCATTACTTTACCTCACTTTCCACATCTTCGAAAACATTGAAGCAATTTTCAAATAGACATAATCTTTATAAACAAATCACATATTTGAAGTCTAAACAACTACATTCTCACCTAAAAAAACAATTAAAACTACATTCCATGACACAAAAACAGTATTATTCTTAAAATTATAGTGGATTTGGGTGTCCACCATGACACTCGCTGTGAGAAACACCGCAAGCGAAGTGATATAAACGGTGAAACAGTTGGAGTTGTTAACACTGGAATATTGCACGCCTCAAAAGGCTCTCAGCCAATCAGATTCGAGGACCAGAAATAACTGTTCTATAAATAATAATAACATAATTTTTGATCAAATAAATGCAGCCTTGGTTAGAATAAGAGACCTCTATCAAAAAACTGAAAACATTTTATCTTCATTTTTTTATTCATGCATTTTAAAGAGTTAATTTAGATGAGATGCCTGGATTGCATTGGTAGAGCGATGCTGTATAGTCTCAGTAAAACTTTGGAACTGTGTCATGCAAATCACATTCAACACTAAGTTTCTGGCCATGTTTGTGCCGCTATCTGATTTGCATGATTCCTTGCAAACTGGGTGCTAAAACAATCCAAACAACATGTGCAAATAAACAATGCTATCAGTGAATTCCCTTAAGAGAGTCTGTCCCAGGTTTATCAATGATAATTTTTCATTCTTAATCTGAAAACCGTAAAATCCTGACAGGTTCCTGTTAGTAGATAGAGCTGACAGGGCAAGAATCCCAGGAGACATTCAGTAGGAAAAAAACGGACACATTGAGAAGCAAAAATATATGTTTTTGTGCATGAAACACCAGCTTGTTTTGTTCTTGGCTGTTCTTCACAGAGAATTATAGTTCTGGTGGAGGTTGCAGAGATCAGCGGTCACAGACAATGGTCGGGTTTCTTATTCTTTTACAAAAGTCTACAGATATATTTTTTTTCAAGTGAGTAGGGCTCACTGTATGCTGTTCTGGCTGTGTATCTAGACCGTATTAATAGCCCTTTTCAACACTTTTGCAACCACAGAGATTACACCATCATACGATCATCAATGCATGTCCTCTTATCTGATGATTCTGGGATTACTGGACCTGACAAGAGATCCCCCCACAAGCTGATCAAGGCTTAGCCACCCACACACTCTTCCAGAAGCTTCTGGGGGCTTTGCTCCAAATCACATGCTTAAAGCAAAAGATAAAGGCCAAACCTCCCAACCAGGCTCAGTGGTGCTGATGGCCAGAATGGGGTCATTCCGAAGCCTTGAAGCATACTTCACCAATCCCCATCTAGGGAAACATCTTTCACTATTAAAGACTTCCAATTGTTTTCCCCATCCAGCAGTGATCAAAAAGATAAGTACAGGAGGCAGACAGGTGTTGTAACTCACTTTGTTTCAATGTCTGTAACTGAGTGGTTGCTTTTTTCACTTTGCACACACTTCTGAAACTTTGACATAATATTCCCAGATTTATCTGCTACAAATTAAAGTAGTTTAGAAATCTATAACTACACACAAAAAACCCAACTGTAAATCAATGAGAAATGAGAATACGAAGAGTGTCAGAATACAAAGAAATGGTTGAAGCAAACTAACATCTACAGGTGCATCTCAATAAATTAGAATGTCGTGGAAAAGTTCATTTATTTCAGTAATTCAACTCAAATTGTGAAACTCGTGTATTAAATAAATTCAATGCACACAGACTGAAGTAGTGTAAGTCTTTGGTTCTTTTAATTGTGATGATTTTTGCTCACATTTAACAAAAACCCACCAATTCACTATCTCAACAAATTAGAATACTTCATAAGACC
>NW_015546114.1:192660-208819 GCF_001515605.1 Sinocyclocheilus anshuiensis | reverse complement strand
TGCATTGAATTTATTTAATACACGAGTTTCACAATTTGAGTTGAATTACTGAAATAAATGAACTTTTCCACGACATTCTAATTTATTGAGATGCACCTGTATGCTATGCTTTTTTCAATTCTGTAAATACAACAAAGATTATTGGAGTGTTTTACAAGAAAATACTACTTCAGGCTTTCTACTTCAAAATTTCCCATTTAATTCAATGTGTTACTTCATAATTATAATTAATTTCTACATAATTATTATGTGAAATTTACTAGCAATTTCTGAGTGAAAATTGTTATATCAAATTAATTTTAGTCTAGTAGAAATTTGAAACCTGCAAAAGTAATTAATGGAACTGGCTGAAATTTAGCATCCAATATCAGCCAATAAATATTCAATATCAAACCATTCTAACTAATAAATGGCCAATATTACAAATATACCATTTAAGTTTAGGGTCAATCAATTTTATATATATAAAAACTACATATATACACAGAGAGAGAGAGAGAGAATCTGTGAGAGAGAGAGAGAGAGAGAGAGAGAGAGAGAGAGAGAGGCAAACAGTGGATGAGAGAAACACCATTTCAGGAACATCAGGAAGAAACACGTATTTCATCTGTACAGTGAAGGCGAATGGGGACCTAGGAGAGCCGTAGCCACCACTGACGTTCATTGTACAGAAAAGAGCAGCTTGTAATAGGGATGCACAATAGATCGAGACCATATCAGTTAATGTATTGTTCAATATTAGACTTTTTTACAGTTACATATCTAACACCTTTAGAGATAAATGCCTTAAAAAACAATGTTAAATGTAATTTAAGGTGTGTCAAACACGTATTCCCAAAGCACGCAAACTTCCCAGAATACTGAGTGCCCTGTTGGTTACAGTGTTTACTTCCTTTTGAATTATATTTTTATTAAATATTTATTTATTTGTGAAAAATACTTTGTCATCTAAAGTATACGTATGTTTATTTTACACATTTATTTTTTTATCCATTTTCAAATTATTTCAAATTTCTTAAATATTAATTAAAATAAATAAAATTATATCGGCTTTATATCGGCCATTGGCCACCCTGCTTTCCAAGATATCGGCATCGGCTGTCAAAAAACCAATATCGGGCGACCACTAGTCCTAGCATGGACAATTTATGTGGAAGAGCTTTGGTGTTCCACACAAAAAAGAAAGTCATACAAACAAATGATGACAGAATATTCATATTTGGATATTTGGTCTCTTTAAGAACGAATGTATTATATCAGAACATGATTAATATATGCATAAATGTGTTCAACACCCATAGTAAGCCATATTAAAGTGACTGAATTTTTAACCAGAGGACAATGGATCTACAAATTTGCTGTACTTGAGTACAAGTGTGAAAAATGCATTATGGGTGGCCTTTAAATCAGCTATTTAAACATAAATCTTTTGCTTTTTCAAAAAGGAAGTCAATAAATAATGTGACCACAAGGCTATTAAAGTGAAATGCAATAATTATATTCACCATCATTCATTTATTTGACACGCCTTCAAATTCAAGACAAGCAGATTCATGTTTATGGACCAGTCAAACGACAGAGCCAATCAACTTATGGTCATTTGTACGCATCAGAATGGTGTATATGCAATTGGACTAAAATTGGATGAGGAAAAATATCTCTGCTATAGCAAAATAAGAAATGGTCCATAAGGAACGATTATTCATTTGCATGTCTTAGCATATATTCCACTGGGACGTGCAGAAACGTGTAAGATTGTTTAGCCAAAATTACAATACAGCAGGGGCTATTTATCTTTTGAGAGGGTGTTAATTTGTTCGTGAGGGAAGCGTGTTTCCATTTGCATTATGAATCAGGTGTAAATCCCATCTCAACATGTTACTGCTCTCCAAACCACTAATGAGGCAAGAAGCAAGGAAGTGCAAGCTCCAAATACATGACACTGGCCTGAGAATTAAAATAACAAATTTAAGAGCGTGTTCATCACCAATAAACATTATAATCTTACAGTCATGAGTTCTATTCTCAGAGAAAGATTAAAAATATTGGTCGGTGGGACTGGTTAAGAACGGTTGTAAAATTGAATCTAAAAACCTTGTTTAAAAATAGCTCATTTTTTTCCAGAGCATCTGTAGGATTTCTCTCACAAGAGACCAGAAAGTGGAAAATGGAAAACACAAATGAAAAGCTTTACATGCATGGGTGAACTGCTGCTGCAAAATATTTCATTTCTATTATAATAAATATAATTTAAATATTAGTTTTAAAATTGGAACATTTATTTGAGTAATAATAATAATATTTAAAAAATATATATATATTATATTATCATACATATTTCTTAATCTATAAATAAAAAGTAGGTATATTTATCTAAATGTATCTATTTCAGCATATTTATTAATTTATTTGTAGATTTTCATGCTAAAAAAAAAACACGAAGATGCATTTTAAATCTCAGTCCTACAGTGTATGGTGTATTCATCTGAACTTCGTGCTGGAGGAAGTCTGGCAGTCAGATGTGATCCTCAGGAGCTATTCTGTTTTACCCTGATTGTGTTAGGCAGGGAAAAGCTGATCAGGGAGCATTTTTATCCCTAGGCTGATGATAAGATGAGGAGATCTGGCTCCAAGAGCACCAGCAACACAACCAGTTTGAACCGTGTGCCGCCGCCCAACGTAACCTCCTCCCCACCCCCTCAAGCACCTACACAACTACACAACACATCAACAGCCAGGGACCCTAGAGAAACAGCCCTATCAGCAGCGCTCAGCTGGTCACTATTTAAAAAAAACTGTTTGGTTGGAACTCGGAGCGCAGCCCAAGCCGAGAACAGAGCTGTGCCTATCTCCAGGGGTTGAGGGGACTTGGAGCCATCACTAAGACATTTAGGCATCAAGTAGAGGAAAGGCAAAAAGAAAAAGAAAAAAAAACCTTTTATAGGATCTTATCACCAGACTTTATGAACACAGAGAAATCGACATCACTGAACAGTTTCCCACAGCACCACGTCACCCAAGACATCACAAATTTACTTGCTATTGAGGACTAAACTTTCTCTTTCCGCATTAATTAAAACTGGCCTGATAACTCTATTAGAAACTGCTGTTTAGAGCACCCTTGGAGAACATTTTCGAAAACAACGCATCTGCCAGGAGCTTCTTTATTTCTGTCTACATCAAAGGCAATTCATTTCTGAGCTTTTTATTTCTGCATGCTAAGCTTCATTCATTGTTCTAGTAAACACCCACTATTCGCAAACGAATTAGATAGGAGCAAAACTGGATCGTATTGAGACCGGAACACTTAAAGCTCGTTAATCACGCATGAGATAGTGGCCGAGATGTAATTCAATGGTAACCAAGGTTGACAAATTTGCCAAGGCAGTTAGCGTATAACTCAAAACATGATTTAGATATCAGGCGTGAGAAAATACAAACAGGAATGAACATTAATTTCTCTCACGGTCATTTACTCACTTGCACAGAATGTCTTTAGTCGCTTCATCAAATCCGCTTGTTCTAATTAGAGCTCAACACTCAATGAATCAATAAAGAATTTTCTCACTTTTGCACACTGGGTTGTTAGGAAAATTAATTTCAAACAGGTCATCTTGTGTAGTCTGCACATCTCTTACTTAATAATTCATTTGTATTTAGTTGCATTCTACTAATTAAGAGTTAAATCTACTAATTGAGAGTTAATTAGTAATTGTTTTGAAAGGGTAATCTCACGAATTGCCTTTGGGCTATGTAGATTTCACATAATGTCAAGATAAACTTTTAAATATGTTCCCCTAGAAGGTGCAGTCGTTTTATAACACCTATCGTTAAAGTCCAGTGGTTTTGAACAGGTGAGATTCAGGTCTGTTCTGTTAAAGGGATAGTTCACTCAAAAATTAAAATTCTGTTATTAATGACTTACCCTTATGTCATTCCAAACCTGTAAGACCTTTGTTCAACCATAATTTTCTGAAGCTACGAGAATATTTTTTGTGTGCAAAGAAAACAAAAATAACGTAGCTTCATAACATTACGATTGAACCACTGATGTCATATGGATTATTTTAAAGATGTCCCTACCTTTCTGGACCTTCACCGTAGGACCCTTGCTGTCTATGGAGGGTCAGAAGGCTCTCGGATTTCATCAAAAATATCTTAATTTGTGTTCTGAATATGAACGAACATCTTACAGGTTTGTAACAACATATGGGTGAGTAATTAATGACAGAATTGTTATTTTTGAGTGAACTATCTCTTTAAGATTGTGGGCAAACCTCCCACATCTTTTGATGATGTCAAAGATTGTGTGATTATGGCATTTTGATGTAAACAACATGGTAGAAGCCAGTCAAATTAGACAGATTTCAACATGGACAGGTTGCATGGCATGTCCTCATCTTTGAAAACCATGAACAAAGCTACACAAGGTACTGTACAAGGAAACACAATCCCGGCTACATTTTGGGTCCCATACTTTTCAAAAAATGAATTTCCAGACTTTTCCAATAATTTGTTAGGATTACTGGTAAATGCTTTTAAAATCTTCTAAAGAACACAGTTACTGTACAGAGAGTAATTTGTAGTCAAATGAATGACTAGAATAAATGTAAGTAGTATAGAAATTCCTTGAATTTTCCATGACATCTTCAGATTCTATTCATTTGTGAGACATTTCGAGGCCTGGATATAACACTTTTGAAATTACCAGATACCTCAGGACTGTGGGAATCACACGGGATCACTTGCACAGATGATAAACGTGGTTTGCGCTGACAACAGTGAATTTGGAGAGCATGAAATCATCCAAATTCAAGGGCCATGCAGAAACTAAAATTGTCAATTTATCTATTCAGCCTACATTAGAAACAGCATGCCTACTCAAACTGAGTGGGCATGTTCTTGAGCCAAGTGAATTTTGAATACAACTTCCAAAAACTAAAAAAAATGAAATAGTTTTACTCTTGATTATTTAATTTTCATGGTATTTACAGGTAAAGTATTAGCAGTGCTGCAAATATTTTTGGGGGGTGGGTGAACCGTTGGGGGCAAAAAATATGTCATCACAAATATGCCAACAAAACATGGTTAACAAACCCTTTTTTTCAAATTTACTTTTGATTAATTATCAAAATGTCAGATATGCTCTTTTCCATAAAATGAATAAAATAAAGTATCACTAAAAAAGTACTACAAGAGTTAGTCACTCACCTTAAAGTGAAGATCTCTACTGATGAAAGGGTGGAGACTGCTAGGAAGGCTGATACCGTCTCCCTCTGCCTGATGGGTCTGGAGGGAACCATCACCACAAAGTTACTGTCCAAACGCAGCTCAGAGAGCGGCTGGAATAGGCGTACGCTGCCGATCCTGCGCATGGGTGTGGGCCCTGAGAAGTACCCAGCAGGGCCCAGCTGCCCAGTGCGGATGGAATTGGTCTTGCGGGAGTCTTCCGAGCTGCATTCCCCAGTGTCGGTGGATTGTAGCATGTAATACAGCTCCACAGGAGTGCCTTCAACCAGCTCGGGAGATCTCTGTCGACCTGGTATGACACTAGGGGGACTGAACCAGCTAGGCAGAGGCTCCAGTTCAGCCACGCACAGTCCGAGTTCCCCTTTTAGATGACAGGTGCCTCGTACCTCTTGGGTTTCGTGGAAGGCAAACATCCTGACACACGGCAACTTGTCCACGGCACTGTAGTCATCCCAGTCCCGGCCCACAATGTAGAAGAGAACCTGAACCTTCGGCCAACTTGGATTGATTCGTTCACTGATAATAAAAGTCTGCACTTTCCAGTTAAAACTAAAGAGAGGAGAGGAAGTGGACGATGGCGACGTGGATGAGGGGTTGTTGAAGAGTTCCGGGCCCAGAAGCTCCGCAGGCACAGGTTGTTCTACATACAGTGGCCCGTAACTGGCATTGACCGACGGCGTCTTTCTGGCTTGTTGGATGAAAAAAAGTTCTGTACGAACCTGCAGGCTGGAGTTCCTCATGATGTCCTGGTTGGCCTCCTTTAGGAAGAAGGCAGACTCTGCATTCAGCACCTGGTATCGGACCGGAAGATAAGTCGGGATGGCACCGAATCTCTGCAGTCCTTCCATCAGCATCCGACTGTCGATGACTGACAAATAACAGAGAAGACAAAAAAGACATCACTCATCCATCAATCAGACCTCTAAGCCCGACCTAGCTACTTGCATGCTCTTACATGCTTTAAAGTAAGAGTCATTTGTCTCCCGCCCCATTCTGCAATTCCATCTCCAGGCAACTGGACTCTTTTATTGAATGCCTTCAACCAGCAGTTCACTGCAGATATCTGGGGTGATGGAAGGACCCAAGAGGCTCCATTGATTTTGCGTCACAGCACTGGTCTGAGAGAAAGAGATGCTAGAGATTTGTGACAGCTGGTGGCAGACAAATGCTATTGGTGCTTGAGGCAGACACTACAGCACAGCAAGAGGATGCTTATATACCATTGTGTAACATGAAGTATTTTATGGGTTGTTTAAAGGTTTTATATATAGATTGAGTCTGGGGATATGTTCTACTGAATTTGTATACAGTGAGTTAATTTTGTTTTATTATTCTTTTAATGTAAATCACCCATAATAAATCAAATCATCTCATGAATATTGAGTTAATATAGTGGAATCAGTTTGTTTCAGGGGAGCCAGATATTGAGAAGAGTAATGCAAAGTGTCAGTGAAGAAAGGTGGGAGAAAAGTTTACTCAAAGACTATTTTCCTGTGGGACTAAAACATTATTCTTTTTGGCAGCAATAAAAAAGGAGAGAGAAAAAAGTGAGAAAGATAAAGAGTAAAAACTCGAAAGAAAAAAAGAAATCAGAGAAATAAAGCACAAAGGACGCACTGAATGCGGTGCTACACCAAACTGATTAACTTAAGTTAAATTTTGATTTCTTTCAATACATTTTTTTTTTTTTATCGCAGACACTGTGTCTTTCGTTTGGAAACAATAAGAATAACATGTCTAGTCATTTGGAAGAATCAGATGGGCATTTTTGCAGGGATATGGCAGTAAACCAGCTATTTTTTGTTTCGCTCTCAAACTAAATGTTTAGCCAAAATATTATGTGGACCATGTGTACTGAAAATTACAGTGAAACTTCTAGTGAACCTTTGTTCAAACTTAATGAAATCAAGAAAGAAGTGTGATTAAAAAAAAGAAAGAAAGAAGACACAACAATGCTAAAATTTAGGCCAACTACGATTAGCAAGTTAATGGCTGATAATAGATAAATGATATTATATAGGCCTATACATAAATTTGACAAATTTACATGATACTTAAATATTTTGGCAACAGATAAAAACATACCCTGATCATTAGGATACAGACTAATAAATATAGTATGATATTCTGGCATGAAATTCAAGCATTTACAGCATATTAACTCATCAAATATTCAATATATTACAATAAAATAATTATCTATAAATATAAGTAATAAAAATGTAAGAATATGTGTATATATATATATATATATATATATATACACACACACACACATTTATATTTATTATATACATAATTAATATGAATATAAAATTAATCTGTATTGGTTGACATTACTGATGACAGACATACAGTAAAGATGTATATACATCATGGAAAGAAAGAAAGCTCCACAGGGCAAAAACAGTAGCTGTATAGAGCAGAAGGAAGAGAGCAAACAAGAAAGAGACACATAAGCGTTTTATAAGCAGTCAGTGCCTGAACATACATGCTACCCTTGTCCTCAGAGCCAATTACAAGTGAGATGGCAAGCTTGTAGGGACTTATCTAATCACTTCACAGCAATGTTGCTCAAACCCACCTCAGTATACAAGAGCCAACCACACACACACACACACACACACACACACACACACACACACACACACACACACACACACTCATTATGCAAGCACAGATTTTGTGTGGAGAAATTAAAATCTTGGTGCTCCAAGCAGAAAAAACTAAAATAACTTGAAAATCCATTCATGACTGAGTGATAAAAGAGGAAACGTGTTACACCGTTTCATCTCTGCTGGATCAGTTGAAGCTCTCCTCTTTTTCTCTAAAATTAGCATATGTTCATCCTAAACTGTATTCAAGGCTTAATTAGCAGGTGAGCCAAGATAATTTGCTGGGGTTAAAATGATATTGTGTGTGTACAATTTTGATACAGCTCAGAATATTTTAGTTAAAATCATCAGAGGCAAGTCAAGACCGTTGCCTCAATGAAAAACATCTATCTAACGGCCCCTATAACAATTGGTTGAGCAATCAGGTTCACAACAAAGTACCAGACTGTGATAGTTTGGCGATTTGAAGTGAATTCATGCATTAAAAAGTACGGTATTAAAAAAGTGACATTCAAGCTTCTGTCATCATTCTTTAGTGAACAGACAGCCTTACAAATGCTTAATTCCTACTCAAAGAACATTCTGAGTGATTGCATGACAGCTAATTTTACACTATAATTAAAAAAAAATAAAAAATGGTGTTTCGTTTAGTAATTCATTAGGATACAGACCAGAAAATAATATTCTAGCATGAAAAAGGTTTATAACTTCCTCTCTTTTTAATGATTAATGTGTGGGAAGAGATCATTCTTCATTTGAGTTGGTATCTAATTTTCTAAAAGGCCTAGGGTTTTCTTTTATGGTTACATTATTCTTCATAAGCAGACTCTGGTTAGCAGAAGATACAAGAATTAAAGACTGAACTCTTTCAAATACACAATGATTTTTTTTTAGGTTGCTTGATGGCTATTTTTAAAGTGGCTCTACACCACTTCCTTGATTTCTCTGCATCAATTTAGTAAGAGTTTGATGGCTTAGACGAGACTCTGAGTAACTGAAATACATGCTGACAGCGCCACATAAGCGCATGGTAAGTGGCGATTTGGGAGCTGTTAACTAATTTAAGATATGCTCTACCATGGAAAACTGTCCCAACTTCAGATTCTGGCCTTCAGGGAAAGTTAACATAGTAAGGTTTTGGGGCATCATAATTGGATTGCCCTTGGGCCATTTTCTCAACTGCCATTATAAAAACGTGTATAATCTTACTGAAAGTGAAGTAGGAGTTGCATGGGATAGTGGCCAACTGCTGAGCTGATAGATAACATTAATAATGGTAATAGTTCAAAGTGTCCACACTGCATACATTAAATGAGTAGGTAGCGTTCAGTGTCTGAGGTTAACACCAGCACTTGAAGGCAAGTAGGACACATCTTTCAATGGTAGCCACTTAATAAAAAGACAATCAATAAGACAAAACATATCTTAGTTCACTTGAAAAATGAGAGAAAATGAGGTGTTTAGACTGCACAGACATGGATATCCCAGACACATTACAGTCTGGCACAGAAAAGAAGAAAAAAATTATACGTAATGAACTTTCAAGTTTTTAACAGATAAAGGCCCAAATGTAAAATAAATTTAAAATCATTTAGTGATACCAACTCTTTTAAACATAACTTATCTTGTAGTTGATTCCAATCAAATGGAGCAACATAACTAAATGCCCGTTGACCCATATTAGTACGAACTTTTGACCCTTGGCAACTGCTAGTTGGTCAAACTAGCTCTTAAGACACAGTCTTAACATGGTGGCTAAGTTTATGCAACTGGCCCCAGAGGGCTCTAGACTCATTCTTCCCACTGGTCGCTCTTTTGAGACTAATTTTCTCAGTTGGTCGCACGAGCACATAATTTGGTCCCAATTTTATTTTATTTTTTGCTACAACATGGGATTAATCAATGCATGCTGATGAACTTTTAACATAGTTTATAGTTATATAGTAACGAAAGTGTTCAACATTGAACCCATTCTTTTTCATCAGTATTATTTGTGATTTAAATTTTGTGAACGGGTTATATTTGCTGTGTTATAAGCCGAGTTTCGTGCACTTTCAATTTCACTTTTGAATTCGCGATCTAGGTGTCACGTTTTACAAGAAAAGATAATTGTGTGTTTTGCTTATATCTATACACCTTTTACTTTTTAAGACTAAAACAAAAGATGGATTCATTGTTATTCTTAATTAAAAAGCACAACAACAATAAAACAGTAGGCTATAATGACAAACTAGATTACATAACGTTTATTAACAAAAACAAATAAGACGAGGCATGGCATACACCACATGCTGTATTATATACCAACTTATAAATTACAGAATGTTTAGCAAACACTGAGGAATCAAATAAATTAAAAACATTTTTTTTAAGAAAGCCTCCATAGCATAACGTGAGGTAAACAGCAAATATAACAAGCTTTTTAAAATGAAAACAAAAAGAAAAGTAAAACTGAACTGGCTGTCGGTGACAGGACTTGCATTTTTTTTATTTTTTTTATCAAGAATACCAACATGTTCACCTTCTCTGGTTTATGAAGCGGCCTTTTATTTTCCTTTATTGTGAAAACCAAATCCTCCGTCTGCCATCATTTCCTCAATATTCACGTCATTTTTGCCATGCGCTGCACACACCTTCACTCTCATGCTGATGCGGCGAATATAAACCATGTAGGTGCTCTACACCTGAAGCTCTCTTAACGTGATCAGTGAAATCTGACTCCTGCAACAATGTGTCGCAGCTCTGCAACGCTCACTGTATGGAGCAAACACTTTGAAGCAGCGCGGAGCATGCACTCGCACAAATGCGACCACGTCAAATTTGAACTCACACATTCTCAAAAAATTGTTGCAAATGCAGTCTAGAGCCCCGAGAACATTAGATTCTTATTATATGAACAACCCTTACCCATTGTAAAACCACTGTAATGCATTGCCACTCGTGGATTATAGCCTTAATCTAAAGCTTTAGCTTTAGATTGTGTTGCTGATCACAATTTCAGCCATGCAATTTGTAGTCCGTACCGGATTACATTTCAGAAGTAACTCCACACTGCACATAATTGCATGCTGAGTTAGAACAAGACAGAGACAGGGAGGAAGACAGAAAAGGCACCAGCTATCTGGGCATCGAGCACACGCACTGATTGCATCAGTATTGTGGAGCAGGAATCTCAGCATGTAAGCCTCGTCTGAGAGAAGTCTGTCGAGCAAAGGGAGAAAATTAAGATGATTTCAAATGTTGGGAGATGTGAAGCAAGCAGAGGGGAAAATGAAAGATTCTGAGCCTATGGAGAAGATGCCACTGACAGACACACTGAAAAAACATAGCTTCTGTAACATGTTTAAATAGGGAGTCTTTCCTCGCCACCAAAAAAGACATTTTGTTGATTTTAGAACTAGGCAAAATTGCACCAACCACTTCAGAGCTACTTGACATGGCTTGTAGATACAGAGTAAATTAACCTCAATTGCTCTGTTGACATCAGCACAATTGCTAGTTGCGATCAGGCTGCGATCGGCCTCGAATGAGCTCCAAAAACAATTGCTGTTTAGTCATGATGTCGGTTTGTAGGCCAACCCAGAGGGCTGATTCTCCGTGGGTCCCATCGGGAATTTCAATTAGGTTTTTAGAATAGCGGATTTCAATTTATGAGTAAAATAAGGTCTAACATTACTTGAAGAGACTTTCACATTTTACAAAATAAATGACAGAGTCATACCTCAACTATTACTTTTGTAACCATTTTGTAGTTTTTAACAAGTTGCCTCATAAGGATTTCTTACTCGTCAAGCACACTTGGTTTCAGAATTCACAGTTGAGAGGATTCTGTAATTCATACCACCATTTAAAAACATTCTAATATGCTAATGTGCTCAAGAAACATTTTATATTTTCAATGTTGAAAAGAGTTTTGCTGCTCAATATTTTTTGTGAAAACCGTAATACTTTTTTTCCAGGGTTCTTTGATTAAAATAGATATTTTGTAACAATGTACGTCTTTACAGTCACTTTTGTTCAATTTTATGCATCCTTCCTGAATTAAGAGTATTAATTTTTTAAAAACTACAATTTAAAGATCTCAAACTACTGAATGGTAGCATATGTGGTAGAAGAAAAGGTTTAAACCTCCTAAAGATCTTATTTTACTCAATAATCAAAATCTGTGACTCTAAAAATGTATTCAGAATCCCAAGTTTTCGATCTAAAAACTGAACAGCCTTATTGCTTTCTGGGAGATTCTATAAATCCATCTTCCCTCTTTTCCCCATGCAAAAATTATGCATGAAACATTACCATTTTCCATAATGATAATGAAGAAATTTTCAGAGATCCACTAATGGCAGGAAACTCTTGATCTGTATTCGTCATGCCTGGCTGCAGAAATATCTTCCACAATCTGCCCAACGTCACTTCATCAAAACATAAGCAATTGTGCACTAAGGCTTGCAGGAAACTTGTGCCACCGATGCAGGGGCGGCGTTTCCGTATGGCAGAGTATGGCAGTCGCCATACCCTAGCCCAGTCAGTTGTGCCGTGGAAAATCCAAACTCTGTTATATTTTGTTATTATTGTTTTAAATCACTGCTATTGGTCTTCCTTACGTCTGTTTGAGGGTTTTACAAATATTTAACCAATGAAAAGCATTCAAAAGAGCTTGTCACTAAACTTTTTAACGCTATGGATCCTCAAATTGTCAGCAAAACCTCGTAACTTCACCCTGCTTCCATTCAGAACAAAGTGCCGCGCAGCGCGCGCAGCCTGGAGACAGATCTCGGCTTGCTCGCAATGCAAGGGTAAATAATAAATGATGTTTGAATAAGTACAGCGTTTTCTTCACTAAAACACTATGTCTATAAAGGCTCATGTTTTTTGTGTGTTTGAAGAGCGGAGAATAGCTTTTGCCGTCTAGTTGTAATTAATAGGCTACTTTTGTAGGCTACGTTTTAAATATTCTGTGCATATAGTGCTTCATCATCTATATCATGAGATTTTGGCCAAGTGTATTAAACGACATGAAAAACTAAGCGCCCATATAGCTACAATAAATGTTATACCATTTAAGTTGATGAAAGTGTATAAAGCGATGCACTTGCTGCCTCAGATGCGGCCGTTGTAATGACAGACAAATCACAGATCTCCATCATTCGCTGGTCAAAAACGTTGTTAACTCCATTTGAGCTTGATTTTTATAAAATGTTAAGTGCAAGTGTCTGATAAAGCCACATACCAACTGACAACGCAGTGTTTAATTATTATTATATAAAAAAAAGCTTTTTCCTTTTCTATTTGTTTTATATTTCAGTGCTTAGTAATGTGCATACCTCTCTCTTCCCCATTACACAGCTATTAAAATAGTTCAGTTTTGGTTTTTAATAGCAAAGTGGTCATATTTCTTTTTGTTTCTTTATAAACATAAGCACAGACACGTTTGAGTCCAGTGGGCTTTTTATGATTACATTATTGCTATCTATTGCTCATTGAGCTTGAGTGTACTGCCGTGAGGGTTGGAAAAAGTAAATTGACTCTGGAAGTCTGATGGCTCACTAGATTTGCCAAGGCATGAGGGAAGGAGGAGAAAAATCCGCTGATTTGAGCACCTCAGAGTACCTGTTATACTAACCACAACTCCTGCTGTTGCACTCTAGGAGAGCTGGACTTTTTTATTTCAAGGTAACAGGCTTTGAGGATTGGTTTGTCTGGTGAGATTTTTAGCTATTCCGACTCTCTTCCAATCACCAGCATTTGCAATCTCAGCTCGATTCTGTAGCCCTTGACTAACGGATTCAGTCTGATGCTGAGCCCAGCATCGATTAATTATGGGAGAGCATGCTTTAAAGGGAAGCAGGCACCCTGTCATACAGGACGACTTGGAGAATGATGTAATGATATGCAGGTACGTTCTCATTTAGAGTCATACCTCCGGGGATCACATCTCCTCGACAAATGAAAAATAAGCGAGGACAGAGGCTGGTGGGAGGAAGTCAAATGAAAATATGAGTGATGGCTTGGATTATTAGAATCCAAAGCCTTCAACAATGGAAAAAATGACAACCACAAACCAGCATGAAAATATATGAGCTTCTTTTAAATTTGCATATTTGGTTATCTTTCCTCCTATGGTGCTTTGTTTTTGCTTTTTAGGCAAATTGTTGTCAGGGAAACAATCCATTGACTATGACCAATTTGGCCAATGGCAGCTGATGGTGTTTCAGGGCTTTATTTTGTTTGGCTATTGGCAGTGAGTCTAGGCAGGCTGGAGTCAAGAGCAAACATGATGAACACAGATGAAAGCTGCTAAATATGATTATTTGACTTACATAGAATGGATAAACAGAGTGTGGAGGTGCAAAACATAACTCATATATAAATATAGCTCCCAACAACATACAATTTAGCCTTAGTTTTAAAGCAGCATCTTTACTAGAGAAAATATTCATATTTATGCCAACTGGGAACAGCTCGGCAGACCCTTGAAACGGTTTGACTGCAATTTTTTTTCCTGACATATTTCTTATTGAAACAGAGCGCGGAATGTATTGAAGAGTCTGTTCTTTCTGTAAATATTCAATGGTCTTTAGTTTACAGCTGAGTAAAACTGTGATTTGCAACTTGCTATTGCTAGTCAGTATAGCAGGTAGCAAGGAGATCTAAAATATCTGGAGAAAGCTCTCTTTTAGTATTCCCATTCATCTCAAAGACAGCTGTCACGCAGGATTCAGTCCCCCGCAGATTTCTGTCACCTTTGAACTCTAAATAATTCTTATAGTGTCCAACAGTCAGTTTCCTTAAGTAAAAATAACATTCATTTTTAATGATAACTTATAAACTTATGGGGAGTTACAAGGCTGTTAATCCATGGTATATGCTTTTGTTGTAGCTGTCAATCTGCATAATTTCTTATTTTTAAAATAATTGTGTTAAACCATGGAATTCTTAATCCAAAACTACATTACCCATGAATTACCCAAATCTCCACCAATCAGAGAATCGAAACAGCAAATTGTGCCAGAAGAACATCTCGGTTACGTATTATAACCCTCGTTCCCTGAAGGAGGGAACGGAGACGTCACGTCGGATGACCGACGAATTGGGATCTCGCTTAGAGAGACCAATCTACTTAGAGTGTAAACTAAATAAGCCAATGCACACTGGTATGCGATTATTGCATCCAGCTGCTGCTGATCACAGCATGAGTATAAGTAGGCAGCCGGTGCAGTGCATATTCAGGTTTTCACTGAGGAGCCGAGCCGGTGATCCGGCCGCTCAGCGGTGATCCAGTGGGCACTCCTCTGCTTAGAGATGGCATTCCCCTTCTGCCGGCCTCCGTGACAGAAAAAGAGCTGGTCTGAGGTCCTGAAGCTTTGCGTCCTGTTTACGTAGCATCTCAATGCCCGGACGGGACAAAGCAAAGCTAGGGCTGGGTCTGCCTCCTCCGGGGGCAGCGTTTGCAGGCTCACCACCTGATCCCTGAAGGGAGTAGTGGAAACCTTGGGCACATAGCCGGGCCGGGGCCTCGGGATTACCTGGGAGTCAGCCAGCCCAAACTCTAGGCACGAATCGTTAACCAAAAATGTGTGCAGGTCCCCTGCCCTCTTGATGGAGGCCAATGCAAGCAGGAGCAGAGTTTTCATTGACAGAAGCTTCAGCTCAACTGTCTGCAAAGGCTCAAACGGGCCCTGCTGTAGTGCTCTGAGCACTAGAGACAGGTCCCAAGAAGGTATGGAGGGGGTCCGTTAAGGATTTAACCTTCTCGCCCCTCTAAGGAACCTGATGATCAGGTCATGCTTCCCCACTGACTTCCCTTCGACGGGGTCGTGGTTGGCAGCAATCGCAGCCACGTAGACTTTAAGGGTGGAGGGAGACGGCCTTCGCTCCAACCCAGGGTGCCCCGTCTCTGAGTCAGTAGATCCTTCCTCAGAGGAATCGGCCAAGGAGGGGCTGTCACGAGGAGCATTACTTCCGGGAACCAGGTCCGGGTGGGCCAATAGGGCGCCACTAACAGGACCTGCTCCTCGTCCTCCCTGATGCTGTACAGTGTCTGTGCGAGAAGGCTCACTGGGGGGAAATGCGTACTTGCACAGGCCCTGCAGCCAGCTGTATGCCAGTGTGTCCGTGCCGAGTGTTCCCTCGGTCAGGGAGTAGAACAACTGGCAGTGAGAGGTTTCTGGAGAGCCAAACAGGTCTACCTGAGTGGCTCCGAAATGACTCCAAATCAGCTGGACCGTCTTGGGATGGAGTCTCCATTCTCCCGGGAGCGTAGCTCGTGACAGCTCGTCGGCTGCCCGGTTGTG
>NW_015546114.1:184297-192566 GCF_001515605.1 Sinocyclocheilus anshuiensis | reverse complement strand
AGCGCAGACCACCTTGTCGGTTGATGTACGCAACGGTCGCTGTGTTGTCCGTGCGGACTAGTACGTGCTTGCCTCGTAAGCGCCCTTTGAGACAGATCAAGGCAAGGCGCACTGTCAGCAACTCTAGGCAATTGATGTGCCAGTGCAGTTGGGGGCCCATCTAAACCCCCGATACTGTAAGCCCGTCGAACGTGGCCCCCCAGCCGGTGGTAGAGCCACCCGTGTGAACCACAGCATGCCTGGAGACCTGCTCTAGAGTCACTCCTGCCCGGAAAAACGCAAGGTCTGACCACGGGGTGAAGGTTTGGCGGCAGGCCGGTGTGACTCGGACCCGGTGAGTGCCGCGTAGCCACGCCCACCTCAGGACTCGGCCATAGAGCCAGTGTTAAAGCAGTCTCATATGAAGCCACCCCAGCGGCGTGACTGCCGCTTCAGCTGTCATATGCCCCAGGAGCCTTTGAAAGTGTTTCAGTGGGACCGCCATCCTGCGAGACGACTCTCCATGCCCTCTTGGGACCCAGAGACAGAGAAAACCGCTCTCCTGTCGAGATTTTTGGAAACCAGATTCTCCACCCGGCCCTCCTCCGGGGTAGGGAGAGGTGCATCCTTCTCTCTCTGGATCGCACGTCCTGAGGCCTCTTGCTGTTCCGCTCACCGGCAGGTTGACGGGGGCCTAGACGGGCGGGGCGGAAGGTCGGACCGCCTCAGTCTGCTCCTGTGCAGCCGAGAACTGCTGGGCCACGTTCTCGACTGCATCGCCAAAAAGGCCAGTTTGGGACACAGGGACCTTGAGGAACCGAACTTTGCCGGCGTCCCTCATGTCGACCAGACACAACCAGAGGTGATGCTCCTGGACCACAAGTGTGGACATTGCACGACCCAGAGAACTCGCAGTGACCTTCGTTGCTCGGAGCGCGAGATCAGCTGCGGTTCGGAGCTCTTTTAGAACTTCCGGATCGTGACCACCCTCGTGCAGGTCCCTCAGTGCTTTAGCCTGAAGAACCTGCAGTAACGCCGTAGCATGTAAAGTGGAGGCAGCTTCTCCACAGGCCGTATAAGCATCACTGTCCAGACGAGTACCTACAGACCCGGGAGGGGAGGCACGGTTCGCCCTGTTGGGTGGAGGCGGTATTAGGACACAACTGTATCGCAACCGACCGCTCCACCGGGGGGACCCCCGTATACCCCCTAGCTGCACCACTGTCGAGAGTGGTGAGAGAGGAGGAGTTAGCAGGTCGGTTTCCGGTAGAAAAAGGTGCCATCCACAACCATCCACAAACGCCACCTCAGCGTGCTAAATGCCCAGGCACGTGAGGCAGCGATCGTGACCATCACCCAGTGCCAGGTAACGGCCGCATCCAGAAACGCCCGGGTGATACGTTGTCTACAGCAAGACCCACATTGTCTTTACAAATACGTAACGTCAAGTTTGCCACGCAAGGTCGTCTTTCTCTCTAAGCGAGATCCCAATTCGTCGGTCATCCGACGTGACGTCGAGAGTGACCGACTGAAAGGGAACTCTTTAGCACACACTCGCTTCTATCAAGCACTTTGAATTACGTAATCTAATCAATCTCCCTATGATCTGAAAATAATATCCTATCTCGTTCGCAATGCTTCATGGGATTCTAGTTATTTCCCTTATTAAAGCCGTTAAGTACACCATATTGTACCTATGTCTTTTTGTTCAATTTTCAAATAAGCTTTTTTTTTTTTTTGCTTCAAATCAAAGTTTGTGATGCTGTGATTCACCTTATAGCTGGTTGGTTTAGTTCATGGTTTATAACTCTTAAACAAAATCTCCTAAAACATGGGAAAATTAATGGAACTAAATATGTCCGGAACCATGGCTGCTGAAAAAGTGTGCAGCACTGTTGGACTGATGCACTTTTGCACTGTTGAAAGAACTTTAAAAAGGTATTTTATTCAGTGCCTGATAAGAAATCTGACAAAACCACTTTATGTTTCGTTAACTTTGTAAATATGCCAATTAATGTATTTTAAATTGTCAAATATATTATAACGAAAGATATTAATGATGGTGAAATTATGCTACCTTTGCAAAATGTCCAGTGTTTGCAAAATATCCAGTGTTGTTAAATCTAAAACTTAGACACTGTTTTTGTTAACTAAAATAAATCTGAAATAAAGCTTAAAAACTAAGTACTAAAAGTAGTGAAATTACTACTTTAAAAAAATAATAATAATAACATTAAAATATTAAAATAATAATAAATAATTAAATAATTGCCTACTAAAATAGCAGTGTTAATACTGATAACTGATTACACAGCTATATTACCACTGCTACAAAAAACGATAACCAGAAATGCTCCCAGCAGGTACACAACGTCATAAGATGTTGGCATTTGGTTAAATTTCAGTTGCAACTTCGGGTGACCAAAATTCAATGTCTAATGTCGATGTTAATTTGATGTCCAATACCGACGTCAGCTGACATTGATATTTGTTGTTTTTAGGTTGTGCAACCAAAATCCGTCCGTTAAGTCAGCATCAAATTGGCATCAAATACTGACGTCAACCTAATTTTCATCCTCAACCAAAATGCAACATCTGTCCGACGTCATGTCCAACGTCAGCCTGGCGTTATATTGACGTGCTGTGCCTGCTGGGCTATGTCACCAAGAAAATTGTGTTTCGATAATATGATATACCTTTTTGAACGTGTATTCTGCAAGGAGGTAGAAAGATATTTTTATTTGACAAAAAAATCTACATGTTAATGCGTACATTAACATATAGATGGCCTCAAAGCTAACACATACGGACTAATAGCTACAGAACCCCAATTTAGATTTCATAAGGTTCTAAAGTTAAAAGCCATTACACAAAAATATGGCTACTAATTAATCAGACATGGTGTTCCATTGAAAATATGCAAATAAATAAAAACACTCGTATAATGAAAGTTCGCCACCATGTTGGCCAGACTCCAGTTCGTGGGCATGAGCATGTGGCAGAGAGACTGTATCTCTGAAACGACACTGTTGCTGTTTTAACTGATGACAGGGTTTTGAATGCATTCAGAATGCACTGTGAATATTTACCGCCAATAAAACCACAACTCTGATTTATACATGGCAAGATGGCATTTAATTGCACTGAACATTTTTTGATCTCGATTAAAAACCACATGGGTTTTAGAGTGTTCAATTGAAAATCCTTTAATCATGATCAGCATGACAGCCAAATTCAATCCAAATTCAATCCATACTAAATTAATCCAGCACTGGCAGTAACTAGTACACGTAGCGATGACACAAACTTAACTAGTTTTCAGTAGCGTGACAGAAGCACAGCTGGTTTCATAATAGTGCTGCTTTTCCAATATCCAACATGTACCAGTATAACAAGTGACAAGATAATCATCAAATGTGCGGTTCTAAATTGTTGTCTCTCTACTGAGCTCCAGGCTTTAGGGCTTCTGGGTTGTAAAAGTGTTTGTTACGGCTCAAAGTTCACAAACCCGAGTCACCCAAGAAGCAACCAAACAATACTGCAAACTGTTTGTATTCAAAAGCATGACACATCTTATTTAGCTTGAAGCAAACTTGTTAATCCAGATGTCAAATATATAAAAAAGGACGCAGAGGAACTTGTTCGCTAAGGAGGGGTTGGATTGCAGTGAATTGCATGGCTGTTCAATTGGAAATGTGTATGAATACTGTATGCAGTGCTGTGGTTGGCTACTTCTCCAGCTCTAATGCCCACAAGTGGAGCACTGCAGTGTTTAGTCAGACAAATGACAGACAAAGACTGTAAAAAATGAGTTTATTGATGACTCTGAGAGCCGCAGGGCAATAACCACCACAAATATTCACAAAAGCAGTCAATAATTATGGGTTTTTAATGATGATATTTTAACATTCACATTTAGACCCATGTAAGAGGGTATGTTTGCACTGAAAAGAATGACAATGACTTTGTTTGAATATGGTTATTATAGCAGAGTGCCTGGTTAAAGTGAATTACATGACATGCCAGAACTATAGATATTACAGTATAACTATTTATATGTACTTAGAACCAATTAATAAAATGAAGCAACAAATCACTTTTTCGTGGCCACAATAAATATATTTTTGTCCGCATATGATGTGGACTCTGTAGATTACATAAATAATGCAAAATTTAAAGAGACAGTTCACCTAAAAAAGTGTGTTGATCACAAAGATATTTTGAACAATGTTTCAACTGGTCCTGTCCATACTATGAAGGTCAGTGGGGTCCAAAATAACATTGGACCCCACTGACTTTCATTGTATGGACAAAAGAAGATTTTTTTTTTTTAAATATCTTACAGTTACTTGTCAAACTGCTTGCTGCAATTTCTATTTTTATATAAAAATTAAAAATTACAAATGATTTGAAATAATACAAAATAATATACAATTATTTAAAAAAATATCATATGTATGTAGTGCTGCATAATATATTGTAATTTAATCATGACCAAGATTCCTGCTTCTCTCAATTTAAGTATAATCATCTGCACTAATTACCCAGTTATTTATCCTGAAATTGTTACATTTTAATTTGCCATTTGTGTCATCATCCATTGGTAACAAGCTTCCACGAATGTTCATAGTTGCGGTTGCCAGATGTCAAGAGGTTAAATTTCCCAATCAGTTCTTTTCCCTTAAATCAATACATTTTCTGCCAAAATGTTTATTTATTCTTCCTAACCTGGCAACCATGTGCACACATGCTCTCTACATAACTGAAAAAAAATGCAGATGAGCTGAAAACACCGGCAAGCATGTAATTTGGAGTTTAGTGACCTCTACTGAGATATTCTGCTCAAATAAAAGTGCAATACAGCCAGTCTGTTTTTTTTTCAAGAGTTTGTGCTGTTTGCTACACCTATATCTGAGAGCAATCCATACAAGTTGACGATCTCTTGATTTGTGCTTTTGTAAAAGTGCAATAATTCTGATAATTATGAAATGTAATAAATTAAAATGACAGTGATTGTGATCATTAACCATATTTTTTGAGCAAAATAATTGTGATTACCCATCCAGTTTAAACATTATCATGCAGCCCTACATATATGCATGTTTCAAAAGAAAAAGCAGTATAAGCTAAAGGCTAAGTGTATTTGCTCAAATCTTGTCGAGAACATCTGAAAACACCACCATCACCAACCACAAAAACAGCAACAACACAGCATTCCTCTTTAACAGGCGTGAGATAAAATACCTCCCATGCTAAATCACATCAAGAGCGCTGTGACTACTGTGATTTACTTCTCCTCAACATTAAAGAGCTGATCATCAGAAACACATATATGAGATGTATGCATCTGACTGAGAGGAGACGAACAGCTCCGAACAATCAGCCACAGCACCAGTACATCCTCAGGAGCTCAGCAAACACGCTAAGAAGAAAAAGGACAGGGAGAGAGGAGAATACGTGGCCGAAACGAGATGAACTCCACGTCTCCAGTGTGCATTGCTCCAAGTTCAGACACATGCTATCTTTTCAGACACTGCCACAGTGAAATGAGGCTCCCTTTGTTCCAGAGTAAAATGTCCCCCGTCATTTTGACTCAACACGGAGTATAGCGATATCTATCAGCTCTCCCGGCCCCCTAAGATATTGTAAGTAACAGCAAAAAAAGTTCAGCCAGATAATTACCTCCCTCTGCCTCCGGTTTTTGCTGAGGAAAAAGCTTTCCATCGAGTTTCTCTTTTCTTTATTGCCAGTCATAAAGTACGGGGCCGCCTCATAAAATGTCTCTAGATCACTGTGGCATTCTTCAAAAACCTGTTTTTCATGGGACATCGGTCCTTGAAATACCGGGGTACTGCACCGAAGGTCAATGGGCTGATCAGTTGCTGATAAATTTGCCCTAGAGATTAACCAAGATGGCTTCCCTCCAGGTATGTGTCGTTCCTGAATGGCTCATGGAATGAGGGGGAAAAAACACACAAACTGACCAAAACACAGCCTATAGTGGGGTCCAAATGGGTGAGGAGTGTTTGTGGTCACTGGTGTATAGAATTGTCAGAATGTGTTGATGCGCACTGCAATTGCAACGGATTATGGGAGGATTTATCTGTTTGGTACAAGGAAGTTTACCTCAGGGAAAGATTAGAAAAACATCACGGCACACTAACAGTGAGTTTTATTTGTCATACCCAGAGCCTGATGGGCTATTGGAACCTACAAGAATTCGACTTAAAATGCTTTTTCTATTTTAATGAGATGCTTTCATAAAACGTATACAGAGTCAAATAAATATCTGTTTAAACACAACTCTGCATGACCCGGGCGGTTGTAGAGATGTGGACAATGAAGTTTAACTGGTCTTCAAACACATCCCCCAGGTTCCTGGCTGACTTTTATTTGAATGTGTGGGGTGTTGGTAACTCCTGCAGCTAAAGCTTTGGTGAAATGAGATTTCTTATGCATAAAACAACGGTAGAGCAAGTTTTTTTTTTTTTTTGCTGAAATATCCTGCAGGGTTGCTGACGTATGACTCTTCTTTGTTGGATCTCTTTGAGTTAATGAAAAACAACAGTATTTTCCAAGAGATTTTTCATGAGACTTTAAATGAACATTTAAGGGTGTAAGTCAAATAAACAAATTTTACCCCTAAGCTTTTTTGTGTGGATTTTAAGGGTTTGATTTGATGCTTTCGTAAGCCGCCACTTTCATTAACAACATCAGAAAACCAGACCCTACCTCTTTGAATGGGCTGCCCAGTTTTTGTCATCTTTAGACTGGGCTTCTGCAATGCTCATTTCGCCAGCCATACAACTAGCACCTACTAGCCATGCTTCACTCGGTACCTGTAACTGTCTTTGACTAGAGATTTCAAATAATTCTTGTACTTCAATGAAAAAAAAAATACCCATACTTTTGATGGCTCTGTGAATTCAATGTACACAACATTAAAAGACACTGAATCAAATTAGACCATGTGCGTATTAAATAGAAAAGAATAATATTATTCTATTAGTGTTATAAAAAACATTATAAAAATTAACTTAAAAAACTTGAAATGTTTACTTATATAACTTACTTATATAATATATTTTAATGCCTTAACTAATGATAGTGGATTAATTGCTTGCGAAATAGGCATTTAAAAATGTTCAAATATTTATTGCCTAAGTAAATACTTCAGATTTTTTTTTTTTTTTTTTTTTCTTTATAAATTTTTTATTAATTTTTAATCCTTAAATGCTTTAAAAACAAAATTATATTTGAACTGCTGAAAACAGCTATTCCACAAGCAATTAACACACTGTATATCCTTTTCTCTTATTTGCAGTTCTTCTATTCTAGCTTTTGTACTACACTGGTTTTATCTTGAAATACATTACTGCAGTATTACTAATGTTGTTGGCCTTTGTATGATAAACAGTTTTTGCTTGTCCTTATTTGTAAGTCGCTTTGGACTTTTCGATGATTAAATGTTCATGCGACGTTCATGCGCTTGTTCAATCAAAATTTTCAATCTCTAAACTTAATTTCTTAGTTCCGAATAGGTTTAAAAAAAAAAAAAAAGAGATAATAGCGATTCTTCAGAGTCAGCTTTTCAGCTCTAATCGATGGTGATGGTGTACTTTTCTTAATCAGTTATATAAGGAGTTGTCTTCTAGCAGGAGAACAGGAAAGGATAGCATGTGACAGGGAAACTGAAGGAGGGCTGAGTGGGAACACAAGTGGTACTACAATGGCACTACAAAGAGCGGCAAATGACTTCAAAATGGTTTTAAAATGACAGCCTGTTATCAGGTAATAGCTCAACCCACAATAGGCTGCCTTTATTCCATTTCTGTCAGGAGCAGAGAGAAGGAAGGCTACATACAAACTAAAACCCTCCACCTCCTACACAGAACTCAAGAGGAGAGCCGTGAACATAAATATAGGAGGAGAGGGCCACAGTTAAGACAACCAGTCAAGAGTCAAACACACAACTGTCAATTATGGTCAAATGGGCTACATGTTACAAAGTGTTCTACCTTGCATGTGTTTTTCCTGGAAAATATTACCTTACCAATGTGACTTAAACTACACAGCAGCCGGCCATGGGTTTGTTATTAGATCATAGTATGAGGTTAACTGGGTCAATGACGTGGTGCTTTAACTATGAATTTATTCAAAAACACATGCAAAATGCAATTCATATATACAGTGTTTAAATACACCTCTTCTATGATGAGTATGCTTTTAATTTCTGAAAATAAATTTCATTTAGGAGGCATTCAGGTAAATAATTCATGATATTTGTTCA
>NW_015546114.1:159744-184270 GCF_001515605.1 Sinocyclocheilus anshuiensis | reverse complement strand
ATTTGAAGATTGAATGTGAAATTATTGCAATATAAAAGTATATTTAAAAACTTTAAATGCTAGGTAGGATTAATCACAATTAATTTAGGAAAAAATTAATTCGTGAATTTTTTTTAATCGATTGACAGCATATTTCAATAAATACACAGGCCATAAAAACATGAAAGCAACATACAGAGAGTATGTTTTAAAGTACATTTTTAAAAGATTTGTCTTTATTTTGGACACTCTTTTTATCGACTCACCTAGATCAATGAATCCTGGATTCTCAAATTAATCAGCCAGCAGTATTTTAAATGTGCTTGACAGATTTTACAGCTCATGATTGCAGACCAGCAAGGAAGAAACTGCCATAATATAGTAAAACATGAAGATGGTTGGAGTAGGGGGTCAAAGAATATCGGAATATGTTCTAGAACATGCAGTAGTGACTACAGTGTGATCACTGAAAATAATCTGGGATAACTTCTAGTCTTTTTACACAGAAGAAGGTGACGACTGTTTGACCTTCAAATGAAATGGAGAGAGATTAACTGTGGAGGCCTTGGAAAGGGGGAAGGAGGAATTCAGTCTTGTCAAGGTTGAGGTGATGAGTAGCTATCAAGTTGAAATGTCAAGTGACAAGTTGAGATAATTTCAGTGAGAACAGAGCAGGAGACAGAAAGTGGACACGAAATATAGACCGGAGGGTTGATGGCATGGCAGTGTTGAGATTGACATGGAAAGTTGCAGAAAACATTTTAATCTGCCTCCAAAAGATTTTAAGACCAAAAAAAAAAAACTTGATCCACGAACAGTCAATGTGGTGGTGTAAGCAAGTGGTTAAAAATAATAAGTATTATTATTTTATAATTATTTTCATATATAAATCATAACATTGTGGCCTAATTGTGCAGCCCCACAGCAAACCTTGAGCTAATTGTAAATCACAATTTATCAGAAAATTGCATTTACATTTTTTTCCTCAAATTGTGCAGCCCTACGATTAAGCCTCTACATTCAGTCCAGAATGCAACAGCTTGCTGGTCTTCAGCCAACTAAAGAGTCTCTACCTAATGGTCTCATTAGCTGCAGCTGACCACATCTGGCTCTAATCATGTCAAATGATGTATCAGTACCTAAAAAAAAAAAAATACACATAACTATGCTTTTGAATGCTATATAAAGAGTTAATAAAAAAAGGCAGAGCAAAAACATCAGACATGTGTCAAAAATCAAATCTAATTGTATATTAATCAAATAATAATATTAATATTTTTAATTAATAATAGGGCTGTCACTAACAATTACTTTGGTAATCGAGTAATCGGTCGATTATTCTGAGGATTAATCGAGCAATTAATTTTTTGTAGCAATAAAAATAGACCTAAGCACATTGCGTTCCCAGATGAACGTTATAATAAACCCCAACTCACAACAATATGCAGAGATAGAGTTTGAGACGCTCCACTCATGTAAATGACAACAGTTCATGTGGAGCACCGTTTACTGTGAACAGTGCCGCTCTGACACGTACATACGTAACCTACATGCATGTAAATAATTAAAGCGCATATATTAAGCCTGCATCGCACCTTGGAAACCAGTCTAATAATGCGTTTCATGAATTCTTCTCGTGGAATGCGCCACTTCCGGTATTTTGCCGGTTACCCGACACGGGCAAAATGCAATCGAGGATTTTTTTCAAATCGAGCACTCGAAGTGAATCGAGGAATCGTGATAGCCGTATTTAATAATATTAACATTATAAACAAAATATTAAATATAAAGAAAACTCTCCCTTATTTATTTATCTATTTCTTTTTTCAGGTAATTATTCAATTAATAGTTGAAAAAGCAATGTTGAAATGAAAAATATTTGAAAGGCTGCAAAAATCTGGGTTGGACTATAAGATTGCAGTTTAAACTCAGCAAAGGAGGATCCACTGAACACTAAGTTGGCTACAGCATAAGTTTATATAAGTGCAGGTTGCTTTGGATAAAACTGTGTGTTGAATGACAGCAGTGGTAAGTGACTAAACAGCAAAAACAATAAAGTATCGGGCCTTTTGATTTGTTGTCTCTCTCTTTTCAGTGGCTATCAGCGGACAGTTTGCGCTCCTCCCCTGGCTCCAAATCGTGGGACTTGGGCTCAACACATCCTTTAGAGGTCTGAAGAATTGGATCAATACCTAAGCCTCTTATCATCTCAAACCAAACACAACACGCAATTAATCTCTCTACTCAGATGTAATGAGCAGTTCTAAATAACACCTTGCAAAAAGCTCTTTGTGTTTATACTAACATCGATTTGACAAAAAGAGGTTTGGCTGCAACAAATCCATTTGAAAGTGTCAAGTACTTTATATCCTAGATAATAGTTTTTATAGCTTCCTGAACTCCAGAGACATCATTTGATTTGGTTTTTAAAAGGGTAGGTTAACAAACTTTGACATTTAGCTCATTTTGCTTTGTCAATACACTATCTACATGCCGAAACTTTCTGGTACTTTCATGGCAGTTACATCCCAAACTCAGCGAAACTCCACCAAAGTCCGTAACACTACCTTGCATACAAACAGCAGACTTTTAGTTTCACTTTCTCCTTTGTTCTCTGCTTGGTGGCCACTCGCACCATTCCAGAATAGAACACATCTCGGCCAACTGCTGGGTCCTCTCTTTCCATCCTCCAACAACCAGCTCTGCTCTTTCAGCCACCCAGCAGCTCCAGGAGGGATGTAATGGGTTTGAAGGAGAGTGCTGCGGTGGGGGTTTGTTGTCACAAACGCAGTGTGAACAGCATGCAAATCTGCGTGTGAATCCTCCTCTACTAGTGTGAGCTGCAGGGCCTGTACAACAGAGGATTCGGCGGCGATGCCTCTGCATCAGCCTCCCTGGCACAAGGATGACAGCTCTGACTGATCCCAGGACGAATACTAAGGACATGTTGGGGGGGCTCTCCCTCGATATAACACAACCACAGACACAGTGTATGCAGTCAGCATACAGTGTTGGGAAGTTACTGGCAATGCAACTAACATTTTTCAATATTTTTTCCTCAAGTCTCCTCAAAACATTGTAGCTTTTTCAGTAACAAGCTAATTTTTCAAAGAACAAAATGGTGCATTGTTGTATTATATCATATTTTGTTGCAAATGCAGCTTTGAGCTAAGGAGTGAGCCAAGGTAATCTGTAGTGTTAGGAAGCCTAATTCTTTAACTGATTACAAAAGTGATTAATCTTCATTTTTAAAACTAAATTTGTAGTTAAATGCTGCTTTCCATTACTCCTTTTTAAACTAAATTATATAGAAATGAATGTTTTTAGGCTTACAAGATTTTTATAAGTTTAGAACAATTGATTGTTTAATTTAAAGGGATAGTTCACCCAAAAATGAAAATGACCCTTTGATTTACTCATCCTCAAGCCATCCTAGGAGTATGACTTTCTTCTTTCAGACAAATACGGAGTTATATTAAAAAATGTTCTGGCTCTTCCAAGCATTATAATGGCAGTGAATGGGGTTTAAGATAAAGTTGGATGGATAAAGTCCAATAAAGTGCATAAATCCATCATAAAAAGCACTCCACATGACTCCGAGGGGTTAATAAAGGCCATCTGAAGCGAATTGATGCATTTTTGTAAGAAAATATCCATATTTAAAACTTTATATACAATCTCATATAAACATAACGTCATTCTCTCGTTTATGTTCATACGATAGTTTTTCTTAGAAGAACGCTTCGATTTGTTTCAGAAGACCTTTATTAAGCCCCCGGAGCCATGTAGAGTACTTTTTATGATGGATGGATGCACTTTTTTGAGCTTCAAAATCTCAACCCCCATTTACTGCCATTATAAAGCTTGGAAGAGCCAGGAATTTTTTTTTTATATAACTCAGACTGTATTCGTCTAAAAGAATAAAGTCATATACACCTAGGATGGCTTGAGGGTAAGTAAATCATGGGCTAATTTTCATTTTTGGGTGACCTATCCCTTTAAATTAAGTGTAGCTTCAAAGTTTCAAAGTAACGTCTTCAACACCGTTAGCTTGCATGATTGATACACACGTTCCTGTTTGCATGTGAAACATATATACACTACAATTAAAACTACTGGGGTCAGTAAGATTTTTTTTTTAAGAAATTAATATTTAATTAAATAAGGATGCATTCAATTGTTCAGACAGTATAAGATTTGAAATTGCCACAGGAAAAAAAATCTATTTAAAATAAATGCTGATATTTTAAATTTGTATTTATCAAAGAATCCTTAAAAATGTATTACTGTTTCCACACAAATATTAAGCAGCACAAGTGTTTTCAACTTTTCAAAACGATTTCTAAAGGATCATGTGACTCTGCAGACTGAAGCAATGGCTGCTGAAAATTCATCTTTGCCATCACAGGAATAAATTACATTTGGAAATGCATTAAAATAGAAAACAGTCATGCTAAATTATAATCATATTTCACAATATTACTGTTTTACTGTATTTTTGAATATGTAAATGCAGCCTTGGTCTCTGGACCCCAAACATTTGAACAGTCATGTACACATATGCAAGCATACATATGCTCACATGCAGTCACTTATACAAACCATACTGTTTCCACAGATGGGGTGACATAAACATACAAATATGACCTCCCACTCTGTATCTGTGTCACATGCTTCCTTCTTAATAAGTACAGAAAGGCAGTGAAGACCACAGCACCACTGCACTGATCCACAGCTCCATCAAACTGTGTGCTGCTGCAGCAGAGCTCCGCTGCCACACATCAACCACAAAAAGCTCATATACCCTGCACTACCATTAGTGCCTCCTTATGAAAACACTTACCTATAGTCTCACCATTATGTGCTACATATATACAGACAGAAAAAACTCAGCAAAATGTAAGCTCAGCAATAAAATTAAATGGAGCTCAAATTGAGGTTTCAGCCTCTCAGATTTCAGAAAAAAAGTGTTTCACTTCTAGTTTCAAAACAATTCTAACAATGTCTCGGAGTGTGATCAGTTTTTTTTTTATGTCAGTTTGTGTCAAATTCATGCTTTGAACAGAACAGTTCAACCCTCACAAACATGCATGCCATGAACCTATCCAGCTAAATCCACAGCCACTGTCACAGTTCCCCAATCACCTCCAGTCATTATTTAAAGGATGCCAGCGGAGTGAGCCAGAAGCTAAAGTCAACCATTTGCAAGTACCATCTGCTTGGCTAATTGCGTACATCGTCTTTCATTTAGGGGTGATTGAAGCACAGGAATGGATCCAGCCGGCCCGATGGAGCTTCATCACTGAAGTTACTCTGCCAGCATGGAGAGGCTCACGAGCCTCCAGAGCCAGCATCTTTTGATTCGTACGATGTTCTGAAGTTCTCTTCTCCCTCGTGTACTCATTGGCTGATCTGAGACCATTAAAAATGAAAGGAGCCTGTTGCTGTACCGGGGGGCTCTGAGATTTTGGCCTGCATTGAGAAGTAGTTGAGCTAAATGATTCTTGTGTCAGAGATAACCTCAAAAGTATCGTTCACAGATGCACTCCTAACTTAGACGCTGACTAACTCACAGGTTCAGGCAAGAGGACATTGTGGAGTGGTCTGATGAAGGCTCTTCAGTGCAAAGACAGGACCCTTAAAGCCTGCGTGGGAGGTTTTGCACAGGTCACCGCTATCACTAACTCTTCGGGTCTCCCTAAGTGTGTGTATTTGCATAAATGCGCAAACATAAATGCATGTGTAAAACCTGTGTTCAAACGTTTTCACATGAAAATTATGATTCATGGATAACTTCACAATTTAAGACGAAAACACATTAACCTAATATAAAATAAATAACAAACAAAAAATATATAAATTAAATATAAATTGAAAAAGGTTGAATGGTGATGTTTGTGAATCAGCCTTTAGAGGGATTGAACTTGCATCCTAAAAGTATTTACACTGCCTCTCAGATTATGGGTAAAATGCACACAAACACAAAACTAAAAAAACGACACGCAATACACACTTGCTGAATTGTTTTGTATGTCAGTGTCAGAGCAATGTGGCAGATGTTAACTGGTCATATGGTCACTTATCTGCATAAACAAACAAATAATGACATAATTAACTAATGCATCAAATAAATTAAGTAAAAACAACATGAGCAACTGTAGCATACGAATGATCCCACCAGTTCCATTCTAACAGTACAGATCTAACAGTGATTAAAAAGTAATTATAAGGATAGCATGTATAAGCAACCATAGAGAGCACAATCATTATAGAAACATGATTATTATAATTGACCTTCATTATCAAGAAAATAATCCTGGGCACTTGGGAGTAAACCTAGGCGGAGGGAAATATAATTCCAAAGGTAATACAATTAAATTATTCTTACACTGTATTGTTCCTCATGCCTGATTTTGTCCAACTTGTTAGCCTGGTTAGTTAAGAAAATAGTACACAAACTTACTTTCAAATGCATTTGCCAATACTTATTATTATTAATAATAATAAGTAATTGCACAACAAAAGGCAAAAAAAGGTTTTACCCAAAATGATTTTTGAGGGAATCATTTTTGACCAAAACAGTGATAATTAGCACTTTTCCAATAACACGTTTGGACTGTGTAAGTGAGCTAAAGGTAAATATTTGAGCAGTGTGGACACCCTTCACTGTGACCAAAAAAATAAATAAATTATATGTTATACTAGCAATATGTAAGATACAGTATATTCTGCTGAAATAGTGAGAGGTGGCTTGTTGCCATGAACTTTACTATGACTATTTTAATATATAACCTCACTGTCCAAAACAGTTTAAAAAATACATTTTGTCAATTCAACAAAGCTTTCACAAAGATTTTGAGTTCTATAATGTGGGATGAGAAAATAAATATTTGGGTTATTCTATCTATTCGAATCTTTCTGACTTCTGTAACATCTGCAGTGGCTCATTCCGTGAACTTGAAAAATAAATATTCTAAGTTTGAAAAACAAACTCATGTTCACCTGTGCAGGTTGGATTTGCCCGTATCTCGAGCGAAATGTAGTGCGATGTGTTCTGGCTGAAAGGAACTTCGCTGTAAGGTACACGATGCAGTAAAGGAAAACAACCCTGTGGTTTCCATCCCTTCGGCTGACAGGAGAAGATAATGTATTTTAGATAGGGCTTATACACTGGACCATGCCGCTGTCCATCAGTCGATCACTGCCTCGAGTCGATATACCAGAGAGCCTGAGACATGTTTATTAAAGAGGTGGTGGGGGGAGTAGAATTTGCTGTATGCAGGGGGGCTGAAATTGGCACGCTTGGAGACCTGGATGGATTCTACACAGTTAATTAAGATAAAACGATTCAATTCAGCAAAGATTGAGTTGCGATTGAGCCCAAGCTGCTCATGGTGGTTGCTCTGATTAGGAGCCAGAAAATGCATTTGCTGAGATTTGATGCGAGACAATATTCCCGTTTTCAATTACACACACGAACAACCCCCTAACTACCAAAACTGACTCATTTGCATGATTGAAATATAATTACAGCAAGATGAAAAAATGCCTGTGTTTTGTTTGGTGCAACAATTGTGTTTAATTGTTTCTGCTGTTTGTTTTTGCTTTGTCTGCTTGCTTGTTTTTTCATCCAAATAACAGCGAACGCACTCGTACCAATCGGTCTCGGGGTCAACGAATAAGGACAAGCTAATTTTTCACATTGCGATATAAAATCTGTTTTACGATGTTCTCATTGTAGTGGCACATTGTAGTGACACAAAAAATCATATACTATGCCACTGACAAGGCTGTTCAAGAGGAAAATTGTAAGCCTGACGCAGGATCCTCCGTGGGAAAAATCGATGGCACGAATAACGCACACAAGCTTGCGCAACAATAAGGAAACTAGATGTTCTCTGTCACCATGTCAGAAACCTCTAATGGCGTCTCACAGCTGTTCTTTCTCTTGTTTTGACAGTTGCTGCTTGGCACCATTAACAACTCACTGACGGGCCTCGCTACTCGCTAACCCGGTGATGATTTCACAAGAGTGTGGAAACTGTAATCAATGATAATAATGCTCAATCATTTGCTAAAGCCTTATTAACACCAGTCCTACACTATGTGACTCTGTAATATTGAATTGCGTTTAGATTTATGCTCCATGCGTCTGTAATTCACTGCCCATTTCTTGACAGCACTCACTCATAATGCATTCACTACCACTTTGATTCAGTTTGCTGAGCTGCATCCTTCCTGTCTTTCTCTCACCATAGGGGCCACTGCATCGGGCCCCTGTCCCTCAGGGACTACCTTTCAGCTTCTCTTCCCTCCTCATCCTCCTATCTCGGGCGGTCTGATCCATTTCAGTGACTTCGGTGGCCTTTTCACTGCTTACAGAGTCAGTGTAGATGTCTTCACAAAACAAAACAGACACACGTTCAATGCCTGCGCCGATTCTAAATGTCAACAGCATGTCAGCTATCACCATTTATCATCTAGAGGACGTTGCATGGTTTACTCAGTGTTTAGCTCCTATCCATAGTTGTCAATTCTTCTGTAGTGTATCAGACAATCAACAATTGAAGATTATTGATTGTCAATCTAAATATTTTCTCTATAAAAAGCACCTCAGTATTACAAATGCATGTCAGGCATGCTCTATTTAACAGTATAAGGAAATTGCAAGAAGTATGGGTATAAAAATAGAAAGCGTTTTAAGTATACCTGAACATGAATGCTGGCAAGGTATGCAAAGTGCATACTATGAGATTCATAAATAGGCATAGCAATAAAAAGCAATAAACTTACTTAACCAAAGTTAGGTACTGCTTACCATATGCAAAGTCTGCACAAAAACAAGTACAAATACGTAAAAAAAAAACAATAAATAAATAAATAAAAGCACACCTTCTAAAGAACTATGTACGTTATATAGGGCCTTCGTTACACATATCAGAGGCACCGCTAATAAAAAAAACAAAAATATATAATTAAAAAAATTAATAAAAAAGAACATCATCTGAAGAACTCTTTATATTATGTTACACATAGAGGCATCTCTAATAAATCCCGTCAAAAAGTAGCTTATAGGCTCCTACTGGTACAATGATTGTATGAACCACGGTACTTCGATATATATATTCATTTACATGGTACTCCAAACAACATTTCTAAAACTATAGTAATGCATTATTACATTTAGTGTAATGCTAATGTTTATATCGGAAGATTTCTTTACCTGCTGCGATTAAGTGAGGTGCACATGCAGTTGTTGAAATATATACATATTATATAAGGCGATAGCTTTTGCAGGTTATTCCAAATTATTGTAGGTAAATATCCACATAATCCAGCGCTCTTTTTTCTCTGTTGAAAAGTATCGCGTTACTGTTTTACAGAGAAATAAACCACACCAAACGATTCAGTGCGCGAGCAACTATTCCAAATGATTCAAACTCACGCCATTATGCTATCAAGCTTGACCGAATCGTGGAAAATAACTAATTCAAAAGAGTTCATTCTCCGAATCGGATAAACATACGCAAGGAAATAGCAATGGCCTTGATTCGTTTGTTTCGGAAACTATCCAGATAAGACAGACGAGAGAATAAAAATGAAAACATATAAGGCCAAAAAACTTGAAAATTGAACATGGTGCTGCAAGAGATTTAATGAAATAATTATTGGCTTGAGAATGGCGGCACCCAATAGCTGCTACTCTGATCGATTTTGAACTTCTGAACCCACCTGTTGCAGGACAGCATTACCTTATCTGTTCTAAGATGAGATATTATTCTGAACAAAATGTGAACAGAAATAGCTCACTCTCACAAAGTAAATAACAAGGGTAGGCTACTCATAAGAACGCTGTAGCCTAGACTGTATTCCAAGTTTTCCATACCTTACCATAAAAAAAAGGCATTGGTAGATTTAAAATGTTTTTCACAAAAGTCTCTCATGTTCACCAAGGTTGCATTTATTTGATAAAAATACAGTAAAACAGTAATATTGAGATAAATATATTAAAATTGTTTTAATGTAATTTAAAATATAATTTATTCCAGTGATGGCCAAATTGAATTCTAAGCAGCAATTACTCCAGTTGCCAGTGTCACATGATGCTGATTTGGTGCTCAAGTAATATTTCTTATCATCATCATCAAATTTGAAAACAGTTGTGCTGCTTAATTTTTGTGGAAACCATAATACATTTTTGGGGATATTTTATGAAAAGACATTTATTTAAAGTTTTTTTTTTTTGTTAAGATTTTTGTTAAAGTTCTAAATGCCACTGTTTCCAGCTTAATGTGTTATTGATGAATAAAAGCATTTAATTATTTCTACCACAAAGTTTGAAAGGCAGTTTATGACAGATTTGTGAGGAACAAGCTGAAATTGCAAATGTGGTATTCCTCTAGAGGGCGCGTGACAGCTCAGAAAGCCAAATTCATTGATCCACAAATCAAATCTCATAATAGAGATTAATCATTGTTAGATTTTAAGCTCTAGTTGCTAAGATTTTTACTCTAAGAATGGAATTCAGTCCCATAAATTTGTAATGATTCTTAAAAAGCCTTATCCCTTAACCGCAAACAGTCTGGAAGGATAGTTATTTACACCTGAACAATGACACAAATTTAATAGCCATTGAATTGAAAACACCCAATTATGTGTTGAAGAATATGTTTTATTTAGAATTATCATACCTTTATAATCCTTGAGGACCAATTATGTTTGTGTGCAGTTTTTTCTTTCTCCTTGTATGCCGTGAACTTTATTATGCTGGGTTTTTTAACTTAACAGCTCCTTCTATATCGTTAAATTGTTTCTTTATTATGTAGATTTTTGTTGTTATAGTGTGTAATTAAACTTGTTTAGATATAAATAGTAGTTTAACACCTTGAGCACAGAGGTGCTAAATAATGTACACTTTTTAGTAGTAGAACTGCAAGACGCCACTGACAGCTAGTCATGTGATCGTATAATGGTGCCCCCATGAGCAGAAGAAACCGCTTTTTTCTAACCCACTCATATGCCTGGAATCTAGATTTCCTGTGAGTGTTCATCATTTTAAATATATTTGTCAGAAATATTATTTATTTTGTTGTGCGTAAAACATTTTTAATAAGGGAAAAAAAAAATTGCTAAATGGCACCTGAGGTTAGCTTTATATCACTCCAGAAAATTATAGCTGGTAGTCAAATATCTAATCTATTTTTCCACCTTGAAATTACAGAAACAAATGTCAGTAGAGAATACCAAGAAGTAAAGGATAATAGTTATTCTTAGACGTGCTGAATGTCTCAATTCAATACAACCTCCTGTAAAAATGTTTCTTTTAGCTTTCCATCTATTCCAAATGGAATTTACTCTATGTGTTTCTCACTTGCAAAGGTAGTAAGATCGTTGGAAGCTTAGATACAGTTCAGCCTTTTTTCTGTGGCATGCTGAATGCTCTTCTTGTCAATGCTGAAATGTGTTTGCCTATTGTTTTGAACAAGCACAGCTGTTTTGAAACCCTTAAACAGAATATATCTCATCATTCTTTCAATTTTCAATAAAGTACAAGTCACAGCAGATGAGTGAAAGGAATTGCACAGGAGTCTGAGTAGTCAAGGAATGTTGTCGTTTCTCTTTTTCTTTCAGGACTAAAGCATTTGACTTCAATGCAGGAAGAAACAAGCTAACTTTATAGCAATTAAGCCAAAAAGCCACTTCATACCGCACAATCAAGGACAAGAGGCTATCACGCAAGGCAGGCTGTCCTCCACATCAGTTACAGGGCTCGAAATTAACTTTGCCACTAGAAGTCTTTCAACCACTCTCTCCGAAAACTGTACGCCTTCTATTCGGCTGGTGGATCAACATTCACCACATGATCGCTATCACCAGCACCATTATTTGTAACTTTAGGTGGTTCACAAAAGAAATCTGTCAGTGTTTCTTTTTTATTTTCTCTCTTCTTCAGCCTTTTTCATTCCCCGCGGTAGTTAGCTCCCTGTCACCTGACAGCGGAAAGCAGTGACTGAGTGATTGACAGCTAATATTAACCAATCTAAAATCTGCATTAACGTTAAAAATGTAAAGATGAAGTTTAATTTTGTTATGTAGCCTAATGTTTCATAGAACGGCAGACAGGTCTCCGTATCAACACTCAGAAGGCACATACTCTGAACGTTTTTAGAGAAATTAAAACAGGTCGCACGACAACAATTATATGCACTCGCACAAATGCTCCCAAATATATTTTGAGGTCGCACAGATTAAATTTCGGGAGCATATGCGACCAAAATGGTTGCAATTTCGAGCCTTGAGTTAGCATGCAGAGAGACACGGCACCTTCTCTCCTTCGGCAACAACAAAACGTCCCGCCTTCCTCCTGAGGGGCCAAAGCACTGTGTTTATGGAGATTACATACAGTGGCAGAGAGAGCCCAATTACCTACAGCAACTGTACTGTGTGGAGCCAAAACCCACGGCAGCCCACGGCGAAACAAAGTGATTTTACAGCTCAATTTTAATCTACAGGCTTTGGCCTGGTCTCTGGTTCCCCATGTGGGCCTTTTAAAATCTGATTTATCTTTACGCTTTAAAGCAGACCAGTGGCGGCACCAGCCCCAATGCTTAGTGATGCTTCTGAGGGTTCTCCCGTGATAGTGTAGGGTTTAATGAGGTGGTCTGAATACAGAGACGTTGCACAATGGAAATACCGCAGTGGAAATTTTCACAGGGTGGATGAAGAGTTTGATGGATGGAGTTTGACAGTAACTTAGCGTAATTAGCTTGTGTTCTCTTAAAACTCTCAGTTTGCTTTATTTGTTTTAGTAAATCGTTTTAACTGGAAACTCTAAGTAAATGAACAGGTTCAAAAAGAAGTTGTGTGTGTGTGTGTGTGTGTGTGTGAGTATACTGAAAACATTGGCATATAAAGAAATTTTACTCTGAAATTACTACTAAATGTTACAAACCAAATAATTAAGAAGAAAGAGCAAGTAGTTTAATTAAGCTTGAAAATTTCAAGTAGAAAAAATGTTTTTTCTCATAAAAAGTACTCTGATAATCTTTTTTACTTACCGGTACTATTTTGAATGTATATATAAATTCATGTATGTGACCCTGGACCACAAAACCAGTCATAAGTAGCATGGGTATCTTTGTAGCAATAGCCAACAATACATTGTATGGGTCAAAATGATACATTTTTCTTTTATGCCAAAACTCATTAGGTTATTTAGGAAAAAATCATGATCCATGAAGATATTTTGTATAATAAATACCCTACCGTAAATATATCAAAACTTAATTTTTAATTAGTAATATGCATTACTAAGAACTTCATTTGGACAATTTTAAATCTGATTTTCTCAGTATATATATATATATTTTTTTTTGCACCCTCAGATTTCAGATTTTCAAATATTGTCCTATCCTAACAAACCACACATCAATGGAAAGCTTATTTATTCAGCTTTCAGATGATGTATAAATAAAAAAATTGACCCTTATGACTGGTTTTGTGGACCAAGGTCAAATATATGTTTTCAAGTTTAATGCTGCCATCCAAATCCGAGTTTAATTTAAAACAGAAAAATACATGTTTTAAGACAAAGAAATACTGCTCTGATTAAATAATAGATTACAGTATATCGTCTCATAGCTGTACATTTTAAATAACTTTAGCAACTTTTGTTTTGGATTCCTTTACATTACTTTGTGTAGCATGACTATAGTTTAACTATGAGAAACTTGACAAGCTAAAGTTTCAAAGTAGATTTCCCAACACTGAAACAAATTCCTGGTCATATTGGGAGTCTGGGGGCTATTTCGGGGTAAGGATTGGCTTTGAAAAAGGAACCATGGTACACTAACCAGGAGGAACCAGAGGGGAGCAGCTGGGAAAGGTAATTGCCTAGTTGGTGCCATGTGAGATGAGTATGGAGGGTGTTGCTTTATTTGTGGGCTGTAATATAAGAGGAGAAGGTGGAGGAAGCACAGAAGTACAGAAGCAATTCGCTTCCATTTAGATTTAGGCTGCCTGAACCCAAGTGAAACCTGCTTACCGCTGTTAATTAAATCTGAGAGAGAGGTGAAGGGCAAAGAGGAGGGTCAGAGCAGGACGGTAGACGAGAGGAGGGGAAAACTAGTATGATCTTATCGAGGAGCACAGACTGTTCTTTGGCAACGAATAATGTAAATGAAGCAGAGTTCAGCAAGTTTTCCCAACGAGTGCAGCCCTCCTGCTGGCATGAGCATTAACTTTACTATGGAAGCAGCGAGAGAGAGAGGATAATGGTGTAAAGATAATTGCTGGACTGTACTTATCCATGTCAAATCATAAATTCAGAGCTCGAGCTGCAGTTTCAAAACAAATGAGACTTTAACAATGCAGAGTTTGTTAAACACCCACCCACACACACACACACTTGGAATAAAATTCACTATAATGTTGAGTGAAATGTATTTATTCCATATGGTCATCCCAATTAAAGAATGCCTAAAGTGGAATTACCTAAAGCCTGTATATTTTCATGCAGAGCTTTGGCTTTATTCTGTGATTAACTTTGAGCATGCAGGATCCAATGTGATATATAATTATTTGTTATTATATTTTGCAGGTGTTGAAAAGAGTACTGAGATGATACATGATCTCAAATAAAGGTGGGCTGTATAAAAAAAAAAACTGAATCAAATAGCTCTGTACATCGAGCATTTATGAAATTTGAATGGATATAGAAATTGCATGAGAATTCAGCTGAAAGTGTCCAATATGCTTTGAAAAACTCCTGTTGCTATTACCATATGAAATGGACTGCAAAATGATCACCGTCATTTCTTCCTGAATTCAGTTTGCAGAAGATTATCCATTTTGGGGGTGAATGACTTCTAAAATATATATGTGAGATTGTAGAGAGACAAATCTCAATTCTACAGCTGAAAATGGAGAAGCTTTAGGCACAATTCATTTCCCCAAGGTAACATTGCTGAAAATTGGCAAATGGCTTGACAGAACTTAGATGGTTTCAATATTTAAGATTTTTTAAACATGTTAGTTTTACTATTATCTTTGCACTAGTCAGATTCAAGAAGCTCATCTGAGGCCAGACATATAATTGCTGCAGAAGTTTAAAAGCGGTATCTTCTTTTGAAATGTATCATCCGATTGGAGAGATTTTTTGATAAGCCTCTTACTGAGGATGAGAACTGCCTTTAAAAATATCTTTGCTTAATTCCCAAAAGAAAACTATATGTGTTTGCATCTTCTCTAGCAAAACATTTCAAGCTATAATCCATTACAGGTGGATATGTATGTTGACTTCTCACTCTGCTCTTCTTTATCTGTCTATCTATCTATCATCTATCTCCATGCACGACAAAAACCTTTAAACTTTAAGGCTTTGTCAAGTTAACATTAAAATGTTTTTTAAAAAATGTTTTTTAAATTCTACTTCTGTATATTCTGCGTAGTGATAATAATGAGTGTTTGTTAATATAGATAAATGATACGCAATATCCAGTTGAATGTTTTTTTACATGCTGTGACTCATAGATAAGTGACTCAGATATATTCTATTTACTAATTTCAGAAACAGTTTTTGTGCATTGATGAACAATCATTAAAAGTTCAGCATTGCCTGTGTGACTCCTAAAGCGAACCCTAAAGCGCTCACTGATTGATTTACTCTCATGCTAAATTATTTTCGATTATTATTTTTTAAGATGCATAATTTGGTTGCACGATTCACCCCCTTCCTAATGCCTTTGCTTGGGGCTGTCTGTCTGAGAAATGATGCACCCTTTGATTAAGGCTGCTGAGATGTTTGTCATCGCATCACAGCATGATGATCGCCAGGACCCTCACAGTGAAAGATAAATAACAAGATATTTGGAAAAAGAAGCGAGAATCATGCGAGAAGAGAAAAAGAATGGAGCTGTCAGGGGGAGAAAGAGTCTGATCTGATCCCTCACTCCTTCTGGCTGAGTTTGGAAAGAGAGCGAGATGGCGGGTGAGTTGTTTGACTAATGCTCTGTTAGCTAATGTGTCCAGACCACCCACTGAGCAGCACCCGTCTGTCTGGCTCTGAAGTTGTCTTGTAGTAGTGATCTGTGCTCAGTTGCATGAGCCCAGCACCCTCAGCCCCTATTCTGGGGAGGCGCGTACGATACTCCCACTGCTAACAGCAAGCTGGTGGGAGTCTGCTCAGACTTTCATGATAATGTATGCATTTTTCTGCTGCTTTACACAGCCAGATGCAAGCAATTGCTTTTTCATTCGCGTGAGAGTTTGGGGGGAAAGCAGATATTTTTTGCAAGGTTGCCACAAATGTTCTGAACAAATTGGAAGTTAGGACCACAGATAAGCTCTGATGTAATATGATGCAAACTGTAAATTGTGTTCACAAATGGCTGTTGTTGTATCTGCAGAGATTAGAAAATTAATTTATTGTTTAGTGGCAGTGCCACAAGAAAACCAACCGGCAACATGAAAGTGAAATGGTACACTATCAAACATTAAGGTGCACAGTTCTCTTCTGCAAACCCTGCTGAAACCTTGCTGCCTATTACCTAGGTGGCTTCCTTCTAATGCAGCATTCTAATTAAAATAGAACCTGATATAATCCCTACATGTAGCTCTCCTACTTTTGAAATTTCATCAAAATTTCAAAGACAAAAAAAAGGTCTACTGTCAATATAGTGATGCATGCAGCACTGCTCACACAGAAGTCACTTTCTAAGCAAGCAGCTTTCTGTTGACCAACTTGAACACAAGCGAAATCTGTGTGGGAAAATTTTTCACCCTTACATGAAACTCCCTACACAGATTCCTATTGACATTATTGGATTTCACACAGGAAATTTCACCAAGCAACAGTAAATGTGACAGCACCTTTATATACCTTTAAGCATAATCAACATTTCTTTCATTTTGTTTCGGTTGGAATTTTGTTCCGTTTTTGGGTAGTTTTTTGGCATTGTGGGATTCCCTTCTTCGTGAAGAATACATATATATACACATATGCTACACCTAGTTCCTCATATGATGCACCATATATATTCTTTGCTGAGATGCCAATTCTATGGAGTCCCAGACATGACGTGGTAAAAAAAAATAAAAAATTATATGGCCACAATTCGTTCCCACAACTTACTAATTCATCACTTAATTTTAAGTAAATCGTGAGCATGATTTACTAATTTGATACCTCATTTTAAGTAAATTGTGAGCACAATTGGGTTTATGAAATTGCGGATAGGAGTTCGCAGGAGTAAAACTTACTCACAATTTCACTAAAATTAGGTAACGAATTAGTAATCGTGCTGACATATTAGTAAGTCGTGGAAACAAATTGTTAATTTGTGGCCACGATAAAAATATTTTTCCCGCATGTCATGTCTGGGGCTCCGCACACTAACATAATGCATTACGACAAGTTTCGAGAAAAAATTAATCCAAGATGGCGGACAAAGCGATAGAAATGTCTATTGCAAATATACTTCGTTATAGTATAGTACGAGTAGTATGGTGTTCCGAATGCATGATACCTTAAACTGCTCACCAGTTACCATCTTACTTTGCTTGCAACACACACATACAGAAGAACAAAATGAGCGGTTGTCAAGACTGTCAAGATTTTTCTCCAAAAATATATCAACACAGACGTTAACGGCAATGATTATAATACTTCAGCTAATCATTTTTGAGGTCTAAATCGCCATCCTTGAGATGAGGTTTTCAGATTGACACTTATTCATTTGGACCGTGTTCAACAAAACACCATCCCTGCATTTATTTTTATTGATGTCGAGCAGGAAGCGGCATACGGTTGCTGGCAGCCACCCTGAATTATGAGGGAGGTGATTACAGCCCCTCTCTCGCTCTCTTCATAGCCAAAGATCAGTGAGACAGAGAAAGACAGCTCTTGTAATCACCGGCATACGGTTGCTGGCAGCCACCCTGAATTATGAGGGAGGTGACTACAGCCCCTCTCTCGCTCTCTTCATAGCCAAAGATCAGTGAGACAGAGAAAGACAGCTCTTGTAATCATTCTTAATAGTCTTGTTGTTTGTGTGAGTGTGCGTGGTAATGATGCTGGCACTTCAGCATGGGCTCACAGGGGACCCACTATTGTTTCATCGTCTCACTGCCTTTCAAATGGCACCACAACAGGTGCCTCTGTGAGGTTTCTAGTCAGTTAATGCATTAAATTAAGGCTATGGTCTTTTTTTAGCTTTCTATCATTGCTTAATCACACCGATGGATCTAATGACCGTGAATTGATCTAAAGTGGACCAATCACTACAGCCTTCTCAGGATTCCATGTTTATGGCCTTGTCTCCATGTTATGATCCCCATAAAGTTTCTCATGATGGCTCAAAGTGCTGTTTGCTAAATTAATGATGTGAACCCTCTTGTTCTTTCGGCATCAATGTCTTGTTGTTTTATATACTTCTTCGTTTCATTGTGTGACCTGAACAAGTGTCAAACCTAAAGCGCATTTGAGTGGTGTTAGCATAGTGCTGTGTTGATGTTAAGCCAGTTCAGCGTGCCAAACAAATCAAACCTAAAACGCAGAGGGTATATGACACGCGAAATTCATACTCAATAGAATTAGAGTGATTCATTCTCCTAGAAAAATGATTCACCCTTTTATTTTTGGAGCGAAGCAATGATGATGTCCAAAGAAATTAATGTTTTCTTTCACTGAATGCAATAAACTATTTTTATGTGTGATTATATGTGACATTTTCCTGCCCTTTTGACCTCAATCATCTCTTCTAGAAGAGTAATGGAATTCTAAAAGGTTCAGGTGGCGCGAGTTCATCTAATTCTGTCAATCATGATGCAAGTGTATATAAACAGCTGCTTACCTCAATAGCATGGTGATTCGTCTGGCATCTCAACTAGACTGATTTCCATTTATTTAACTATCTTCATTAATAAGTAGTCCAAGAGAACATTCCAAGTCTGTCTACCTACGTTATATTCAAAGATTATATGAACAGGTTAACGTGAAACAGTTGGAGGAGGAATCATTGGTTGACAGAACTTATTTAAAGAGATAGTTCACACAACAATTAAAATTGCTATCATTTACGCACCCTCGTGTCATTTCAAACCTGTATGAGATTCTTTCCTTTGTAGAACTCAAAAGAAGATATTTTGAAGAATGCCAACTTTCATTGTACGAAAAAAAAAATCTGAATATCTTCTGTGTTCTATTTAAGAAAAAAAAAGTCATACAGGTTTGGGAACAACATGAGGTGCTTAACTGCTTAAATCCAAAGAATACTTAATGACACACTGTAATGTCAAACAAATGGATAGGTGCCAGATTACAAAGCATTTGTGAAGTGTTTTAGTGCAGCATATTCTTAATTTCTAAGCAGTGTCATTAGTTTCCATCACTCTTCTAGTTTAAAATCCATGTTAATTGTATATTCAGCACATTTATCCATGGCCATTCAGAACCCACCTTCAATTGCTTTACAACCGGTCATCAATTACATGTCAAGAGCACCTCTGGCAATCTGTAATCATATTGATTCACATACCATGAAGTAGCACCATAATAACCACTATGTGATGAAGAACCGAGCTGGTGCATTTATTACCATATACATAAGAATTTAGCATGGAAAGTGAAAGATCTAGCATGCAGGTCTTCACCTGTTACTGATGCGCTCTGACAGACTCACCTCTGCAAAGCATGAACAATATGAGCCCAGGTGGGCTGAGACGCAGCATCTTCAGTTCCTCTGAAGTTTGTCGGGGATGAAGAAGGGAACGGGTCGGTGTTTTTCCACCGACAAGTCTTCCTTAAGGTCTGCAGGACGATAAACGCAGCCTTCGTCCCTTCATAAGCAAGAAACAGGGTAGTGGTTAGATGTTTCCCCCTCCAATCATCTCAAAATAAGTCTCTCCCTCGGTTCAGTTACTAAACGTTGTCATCTTGACAGCCACGGTCTGTTTCGTGGGTTTTATATGTCTTCTGAAGTGTCTGACAAGCACCTCAAACAAAAATATAGAAGTGCCATCCCATAAAAAGTCACAGATTTGTAGTTCCGCGCCACAAGTGTTTGTTGTTAAAAGCAGTCTGGTGGTCGTGGATGTGTGATCCGTCTAAATAAGCCTCCGTTCGCACAGCTGTGTGGAGAATCTCAGAGGAAAGTTGAACATCGCTTGTGAGGCTCGGCAACGCTTCATACTGATGTCAAATCCACTGTAATTCCAGAAGGCGCGAGGGGTTACAAAGAAAGTGAATTTTAATAGACAATATCTGTGATTAAGAAACAATTAGGAGCGTTTATGTAAATAAGTCCTCACTTAGGAAAAAAAAGACGATTAAAACGGCAATATATACCCCGGGCTTCCACGGTTATTAATACACTTTAAGAAATGAGACTGTAGTCCAGCCGTCTGTGTGTATCACCCGTCACAGTTTTGATGCCGAAAAGCAAGCCATAAACTTCAACAATGCGAGGAAAGAAGTAACAAAAATCCTTTGTACTATGAAAATGCTCCTTTCTCTCATCCATGAAGTCCACAGTGAATATCCCTCATGCTTTCGTCTGCTCTTTGGGTTCCGCAGCGTCAAGCACAGTGAGTCATGATACTGATGCGCGCTCTCTCCCTCTCTCTCTCTCAAATGCTGCTAAACTGGGAGGGCGGTGTACGAATTTTCAATTTCAACTTTAAAATACTGTATTCGCATGCTTGTTTTACATGCAATATTGCTAAAGCATCAATATACACAAGTGGCAGAAAAATCTAAAAAGCAAAAAAATATAGCAACGATATAGCCTACAATAACATAAGATGCAAGAACCTACTCCATTAGAATATATATGAATAGTTTGCTACCTATGTGTACTTGTTAATGCATGCACCGCAAACAAGGATTTGTGCTTGTAAAACATGTTCACCTGTTGTAAATGTGTTTATTGGCCATCGGCAGTAGATTAATCGATCAATATGTCTAAAACCTGCGGAACGAAGGTGCATTGATGATGCTAAAGATGGAAGGTATTATAAGTATATGTTATAAATGGTTCTATCCCATTGTAGTGGGTTATTATGGTTATATTATAATAAGAGTGATTATGCAGGTTTTAGTGTAGTTATTGAGTGATTGGACCTTGTACTGCATTTACCTCAACAAGCGCGACAGAGCCCTCTAGTGGTATAAATCATGTCCTTGAGATTTTCCCATGCCATTGATGGCATGGATGCTGGTATAAAGAGTGCTGCAAACGGCACAAGATTTAGCCTAATGTAGAATAACGTGTTAGGGATGTAAATGGAATATTTGCAAGGTCGGTGAACACTGGAAAAATCATCCATTATATAGCCTATAGATACTCAACATATAGATTCACCCCCACATTACCTCAATCATTAGGCTACTATACTTGTTTTTTAGGTGTCAATAGTGAAAACGCCGCATAGATCCGCTGTGGTTTTGCATAGGCTATAGGCTAACAAAATTAATAGTGTCTTCGTCACTCAACTTGTTTCTCATCGCTGTTCGAAATTTTGAATAATGTTTCCCCCAGGGAAAGACTGAGAGGATGGAAACAAAACAGCTCGCAGATGTGTCTGTACAAAGCTCATGATTATTTAATGAGGTAAACATTGGGCATATTGTGATTGGTTGGTTGTCCTTTGCTAAATAACTCACTTTGCCTACTACAGAATGCGTTAAGATGGCATTGAAAACATTTTTAACAAATATTGTTTGTAAAGATGTATCTAGATAGGCTATTCCAACGTAAAACTTCAAGAATTGCCATTGACTTTCTTATACATTTCTGGAACCTGTTTCTATTCTAAAATTCACTGTGTTGATGAAATACAAATAGATTAGAGGATGGAAACCAAACAGTATAAAAGTTTCTCAGTTTGTACAAAGCTCACGAATGTTAAATGAGGTAAACATTGAAGCAGTTTGTGATTAGTAGTGTTTTGATAAAGAACTGGCTGTAACATTCCCGAGCACTAAACGTGTTAAAATGTCATTAGACATTTTATTAAATATTTGTTTGCAAAGAAGGTATCCAAATATTGCAAACATAAAATTGCCATGGATTTTCTTATACATTTTTGGCACCCTGCAGTTCCTATCCTAAAATTCACTTTTGATGAATATTCAAACCAGTTACAGATAAAATTTATTGAAATCATTCTCATCTTGGAACCGAGCAGTCCATCAAACACAGTTTTCTTCCTACAGGTTGGAGGTTTAATGCGGCCCACTGTGGGGGTCTGGCTTTAACCTTGTACTTACTCACTGCTGAATAGAGATATTGACAGCAAGAGTATAGCTGATGACTCCCCTACTGCTCAAGTCAGCAATTACTGTCAGTTCACAGAGGGAAGATGAGTGTTGATTTGGGAAGAAAGAGGCATTTAAGAAGACCCACATGCACAGGCATCCAGTTAGCAAACACATTAATTGCTTTGCCAAATTCTGGGCAGGGTATTGAAAGTTTTCCATCCACGCTCACAAAGAGGCTTTTGTAATTAGCTGCAGAGAGACACCTGTAATAAACAGTGAAGTAGATAACACACCAAACCGCTACTACTAACAGAATGTTTTGATAGAGTACTATTGCAAAGAAATTAAAAAGTGAATATTGACCCCGCTCACACTCTCTCCATTTGCACTCAGTGCCCTATCTTATCTGTCATTTCAGTGTATTCACCAGGTTGATTGCCGTGACCTGTCTCTTGCTGCTAATGTCAGGTGATTAACATTTATCAGTCTCTGGGCAAGACCTTTCTCCTGCGGAGACGTTTCAACGGCCTGGTCTTTTCTAGCATCTTCTGACAACGCTTCTCTCATTACCGGTTTCAGCATATTGGCAAAGTACATGTCAGTGATGGTTTAGCCTGTGATGCCTGCTGTAATTTATTATTCAAATAGACAGCTGAATGTTTCCTTTCTGCTAGGAATAGGATAGGAGCTTCACACAGCTCATGCAGTTTATGGGAGCAGTTTCTGAGATGCTATGAAAACACATTTGGTGCTGTTTACGTTATTCATACATGTTCCTGTTGTTTGCGAGTGATATGTTTGTACATGGTATTTAAAAGTCAGTTATTAATGCATAAATTCAAGTCACATCGTACTTTTTTCTTTATTCTTTTTTCTAGCTGAATATTGTTAAATAACCATTCAATAGTTTGGGGTTGGTAAGATTTTTCAGTCAGTTATTCTCCTTTGAAAATGTGAGTTCTCGGACGGAAATTCTGACTTCGTTTTGGTCTGTGTAACCCGCCCAGTTGTACTTCGGCACACCGGGTTGCCAGTTGGCGAAAAACACAGCGTATTTCATTTCATTCATCGTCATGTGCACTCGTTCCTTTTGGTGTCGTCAATCTGGCAACCTGTGTGTGCGTCAAGTCTGAGGAGGAGGGGCCGGGTGAAAAACGCCCTCTCCAATATTTCGAATTTGGACTGCAATACCTAGTTCAACCACTAGTTGTCAATCCTACATACTGCACCTTTAATGTGTTTGAAGCAAGTTCCCTTCCGAGGGAACTTCGAACTGCATCCTCTAGAGGTCGCTATGGGGAGCAGAGTGAAGAGCGTTGTAGAGACGCTGGCTTGCTATCTCTCTATGGGGGAGACATCTTCTCTTAAGGCTCCCTCCCGGCCATCCAAACCCCTTCAGGATACATCTCATTTGAATGGCAGGGAATACGCGGTAGCAGGTCAGGCTGCAGCCTCGTTGTATACCATGGTGGTGCTTCAGGCTTATTAGGCTGATCTGCTGAAAGACCTGGATAAAAGTCAGGGTCTATCCCCTGATGAAGTGGCTGAGCTGCGTCGCACCACAGATCTTGCTCTCCGTGCCCCTAAGCAGGCTGCCACTGCCATTGGCAGATCCATGGTGGCCATGGTGGTTACGGAGAGGCATCTGTGGGTGAATCTGGTGGACATCGGGTCAAACGAGAAGGGCTTTCTTCTTGATGCGCCAGTTTTCCCTTCTGAGCTTTTTGGCACTTCCGTCGAGACGGTGGTCGAGAAGTTTAAGGAGGCCAAGACGTGCTCGGCTGTCTTTAAATCCTTCATTCCACAAAGTTCCAGGTCTGAGGCCGAACAACAAAGGGGTCCTGGCCCATCTCGATCTAAGGATCAAAGGCGGGCTCAGAAGACTAGTGTCGCGACTCGCGCCCCTTCCCCGCCTGCGGGTAGGGCTCAAAAGGGGCGTGGGTCAAAGGGTAAAAGGCCAGATCTGAGGGAGGTGATCCAGACTAAGTGTTCTCAACGCTCTCGTCTGGACCAGAGTAAAACCTGAGCCATCTACTCACCTCCCTCTGAGAGTATTTACATCTGCTCTCATCTTCCTCCCCTTAATTCCCTAAAAAGCTACCCTCCTAACTGAGATTAGGTAGGAGCCTCCTCCGCTTGCATTGCAGTCTCTTATGCTGGACCTATGATGTTTTGGCTAGTTTCTATGTCTCATAGAATGATGATCCAGACCCCAGTGCTCTTCGGACTTCACCTCCAGCCTATATCCATGAGCCTGAGTCATGCGCGGGAGCCATGGTTGGTGAGTAC
>NW_015546114.1:156399-157557 GCF_001515605.1 Sinocyclocheilus anshuiensis | reverse complement strand
AAGAAACATGCTAAGTTAACATACTTGTTTATCTGAAAAACAATGCTACAGTCAGTTATTCTCCTTTGAAAATGTGAGTTCTCGGACGGAAATTCTGACTTCGTTTTGGTCTGTGTAACCCGCCCAGTTGTACTTCGGCACACCGGGTTGCCAGTTGGCGAAAAACACAGCGTATTTCATTTCATTCATCGTCATGTGCACTCGTTCCTTTTGGTGTCGTCAATCTGGCAACCTGTGTGTGCGTCAAGTCTGAGGAGGAGGGGCCGGGTGAAAAAAACCCTCTCCAATATTTCGAATTTGGACTGCAATACCTAGTTCAACCACTAGTTGTCAATCCTACATACTGCACCTTTAATGTGTTTGAAGCAAGTTCCCTTCCGAGGGAACTTCGAACTGCATCCTCTAGAGGTCGCTATGGGGAGCAGAGTGAAGAGCGTTGTAGAGACGCTGGCTTGCTATCTCTCTATGGGGGAGACATCTTCTCTTAAGGCTCCCTCCCGGCCATCCAAACCCCTTCAGGATACATCTCATTTGAATGGCAGGGAATACGCGGTAGCAGGTCAGTCTGCAGCCTCGTTGTATACCATGGTGGTGCTTCAGGCTTATTAGGCTGATCTGCTGAAAGACCTGGATAAAAGTCAGGGTCTATCCCCTGATGAAGTGGCTGAGCTGCGTCGCACTGCTCTCCGTGCTCTCCGTGCCCCTAAGCAGGCTGCCACTGCCATTGGCAGATCCATGGTGGCCATGGCGAGGCATCTGTGGCATCTGTGGGTGAATCTGGTGGACATCGGGTCAAACGAGAAGGGCTTTCTTCTTGATGCGCCAGTTTTCCCTTCTGAGCTTTTTGGCACTTCCGTCGAGACGGTGGTCGAGAAGTTTAAGGAGGCCAAGACGTGCTCGGCTGTCTTTAAATCCTTCATTCCACAAAGTTCCAGGTCTGAGGCCGAACAACAAAGGGGTCCTGGCCCATCTCGATCTAAGGATCAAAGGCGGGCTCAGAAGACTAGTGTCGCGACTCGCGCCCCTCCCCCGCCTGCGGGTAGGGCTCAAAAGGGGCGTGGGTCTAAGGGTGACGGGCAAGATTTTAGGGAGGTGATCCAGACTAAGCGTTCACAGCGCTCTCGTCTGGACCAGAGTAAAACTTGTGACATCTTCTCA
>NW_015546114.1:149686-156372 GCF_001515605.1 Sinocyclocheilus anshuiensis | reverse complement strand
GTGCTCTTCGGCCTTCCCCTCCAGCCTATATCCATGAGCCTGAGTCATGCGCGGGAGCCATGGTTGGTGAGTACAATCCATTTCATCTACTCTACTGCTAGTTTTTGTGTATTCACTACTAGCCTTTCTCTGCAGCTCTACTCGGACCTGTTCTGTTTTCTGACTTCTTTAGGTTTGACCCTCCCTGCTAAGTCAGAACCTCCTGCTGGTGACCGATTATAGTGATGGTTTCACTCATCGGTACTGGATCCAGGCTGGTGATAGCCCTCATCTTCGGTTGGACACGCAGCCTGGGATTCTGCGGAAGCCTCCCAGCATCCGGTACCCAGTATAATGCTGCAACCTCAGGACCTGCGGATCCTTCTCACGTGCTGAGTACTCTTCCGAGTACATGCTTCGTGACGTGCTCCCTATCCCCTGGCCAGGGTGCGTTACATTTCTCACCCTGAGGGGTCTCCTGAGATTTGAGTCTTTTCTTTAACCATCATGCACATTCTCTGAGCTAGAGCTCCACTCGCTGAGGCGTTGAGTGGCCTAACACTCCTTAATTCCACTCTGAGTTTGATAGATGTTCAGGCCCACGGGTCCACACTGCCCTTATGGTCGAACCAGTAATCGCCCCTCCGCGGAGTGGACTTGATCACACTGCGTTCCCTGAGGTACGAGTGAGTTGTGTTTCTGCGGAAACCCCTCCTGTATGCTTCAGCACTGAGGAGTAGTAGCTCTGTATGCATGAATGGTTACTGGATCCCACTGTTTCTTCAAATTCTATCGGGTCTGGTTATACGGATACTACTATCGAAATAGAGAGCATGAGACTATGTCCAGCTGCACCAGTTGACTGTCTCTTATTGGGCCCTGCTGGGTTACCTCTTCTAATCTAGCGCCGCCTTCTGGTCGAGCTGAGAAGTGCTCCCCTCACTGTGAGGGTTAGCTATGAGTCGCTCCCAGTATGTGCTGTAAGGGCCCGCCTCAGCTTGAAAGCCGAGAGCGCTGCTCCCGAAAACTCCATTTGCAACAAAACTGAGTTGTTAGGCCTGTCTCTGTTGCCTCCTTGGTCAGTTGCCTCTATCTTGGGACCCTGTTGTTCCCTGTAGAAATGTGTGATCCCCTTCTAGCAGGATCCCATTTCTGACATTCAATTTGTGATCTATCTACTCCCCGGATATGGCTGTGCTCCCCTCACTGCGGGAGGGTCCTTTTGAGATCGCCGGTCCTGGGCAGACTGTGTGAGTCCTCCTCTCTACTTGAGAGCTAGGCCCTCTGACCCTGGGCTATTGATCGCTTCGGTCGAGCTGGGTTCCTCTCTCTCCTCGCTAGGGGTTGAACCCTCCGCTCTTGAGCTCCGTGGCAGTGACATCAGGTAGTTGGGCCGCTTGCTGCCTCACTGATAAGCTGCCTCTATTTGGGTCAAGCCTGGCAGTGCTCCCCTCACCTCGGAGGGTTGTCTTTGAGCCTGCTGCTCCCGATTGAGCGTCTGAGGACTTCTCTCATCGAGTCCTTCGCTCGTTTGAGCTCCATTGAGTAGCAGCCTCAGGTTGTTAGGCCTCTCTCCGCCTCCCTGTTAAGCCGCTCTCCTTGTTGGTTGAGCTTAGCAGTGCTCCCCTCACCCTAGGGGGTTTCATATGACCACGCCGCTTTCAGATTGAGCGACTGAGTCCCCCTTCTATTTTTGAAGTTGGGCCTCCGCTCTTTTGAGCTCTGGATAGGAGTCATGCCAGGCTGCTGGGCCATCTTCTGCCTCCCTGGCGGGTTGCTTGCTAAGTGAGCTAGCTGTGCTCCCCTCACCATGAAGGGTTTCTTGCGAGCATGCCGCTCCCTTCTGGGCATCTGTGAGCAGATGCTCCGGAGTCTATTCTGTGACTGCTATGTTTGAGTTGGCGATACTCCCTTCACATGCGGGCTTGTTTTCTATGAGATACGCCTTCAATTCACATGTGCTCTGAGCACGTGTTCTCCCGCTGAATTAATTGTCGCTCTCTGAGTGTGCCACAGTCACGTAGGGTTCCTAGGCTGGTCTAATGACAGCTTCGGTTACCCCTTAAGCAACGGTGTTTAAAATCCATGCTATGGTGAGTGCACACGCTGTGCTTCTAAAAGTCCACATTGTGGTAAGTGTGCACGCTATGCATTCTGCACACTTTCTAAAATCCTGTATGGTAAGGGTTACGCGCTGTCAGCTTCGTTCCCTTTCTCTGAGTTGGTTTAGGCCCTGGGCTCCACTCAACTTATGTATCCCTGTTGAAACATTTCTGGGCAGGGTGTTGCTACCAAAGATCTGTCGAGCCAGTTCTTAGAGCAAGCTCATTCAGGTCTGGCGGTAGCCCCCTGGGTGACAGGCCAGGGTCTGGTGGGTTTTTAGACACCTGGCTGTATCCCCTTGAAGGAATCTCTTTCCTCTGATTCCAAGCCTTGAGCTCTGCCCTAGGCTCGGGCTTCCAGCCAAGCCTTTAAGAGGTAAGTTGTTCAGGATATGCAGCTCAGGCTCTTGGCCGAAGGTGATAATGTCACTGACAGCCGTCAAGGTGTCCGAGGGGCAATTCCCATGGCTATGGTAGAGTTGGAACTTAGTGCTCGCTGTGGTTTCTGGCATGCACTCCTCTCAGCATGGCGGCGTGAGTATACCGTTCCCCATAGCATCCTCTAGAGGATGCAGTTCGAAGTTCCCTCGGAAAGGAACGTCTCGGGTTACGTATGTAACCATGGTTCCATGAATCCTTTATTTTCACCAAGGTTGCATTTATTAGGTCAAAAATACAATTAAACCAGTAATATTGTGGAAATGTTATCGCAGTTTACAATAACTCTTTTGTATTTTAATATATTTCAATACGTCATTTATTCCTGTGATGGAATTTTGAGCATCCATTACTCCAGGCTTCAGTGTCAGATGATCATTTACAAATCATTTTAATATTGTGGAAACCCTGATACATTTTTTTCAGGATTCTTTGATATAATTATTGATATATATTATTCTTTGAAATTAATAAAATTAATAAACAGCATTTATATGAAACATAGATTTTTTCAGTTTTGATAAACTTAATACATCCTTGCTGAATAAAAGCATTATTTTCTTTAAAAAAATAATACAAATCTTGACCAAACCTTTCACACTGACATGCTTTAAATATGTTTATACAACAATAATGTGATATTTTTTACTTATTTTATTTATTTTGATTAACTTTTTGAATACCCGTGAGGTCAAAGAACAATGGACTAATTTCCAACAAAATCGCATGCTTTACTGAAGAAAAAGAAAGAAATTAAATAATGAAGCAAACAATTCACGTAGTGCAACACTATTTTAGAGTATTGTCTAGAGTTTATAGAGTTTATTTCTGCTTGTCATTTCCATTTTATCTTTTAATAATTTTATAAACATGTATATCTATTTTTAGAACATGCCATACAATGTTTATGCTGTGTAAACAATATTTTCTGTGACCCAGACAAGCTTTTATTATTGAATGCAGTGACCATTAATCCTGCGATGATTTAAATCACCACCCATGTGATATCATAATTATAACAGTTGTTTTTGTCATCAGTTTTCAGCAGCTACAGTCATCGGTCAAATTTCCCTTGGGTGTCTGTTAATTTTGATGGAATGAAGCTTGAAGATTTAATTGAGATTTCTGTGTTGGCTAGGATTTAAATCTGTTTATTTTATTAGTGTCATGTAAAAATAGATAACCTTGATGACAGAAGCTAATTAGTGTGGTCATTTATTCGAGGTTTAATACACAGATGACCGCCTAAAGACCCGTTTTTGTCTCAAAAGTGTACAAGCCAATTAACGTGATGCCTCTAGGAACAGTTTAAGACTCGAATTACAACACACCATAATAATTAATAGTTCAGGGCAGTTTATGTTCTCTGTTTATTACTTTGTGTGTCAACAACGCTGACATCCATACTGTGAAAACATGCGCATTACTTGAAATATGAAAACATGTTATAAAAAATTAAATTAAACAAAAATGTTTTTGGTCACAAACAAGCATCTCAATTATATTGTTTGCCTCCACTACACTCTTAAAAATAAAGGTTTTCAAAACATATATCATAGAATGCCATAATAATATCATAGAATGCCATAGAAGACCCATTCTGAGTTCCCTATTAGTACCTAAAAGGTTCCATAAAGGTTCTACCTTTTAGTGAACAGTTCTGAAAAGAATCTGTTTTTACTTACTGTGAAGAACATTTTAATAATCTAAAGAACCTTTTTCATTATAAAGAGCCTTTTGTGCCATGGAAAGGTGGATGTTGAAGGCTCCTAATGGAACAATAGATGTCAATAAATAATCTTTATTTTTAAGAGTGTAGGAATTCTGAACACTGACCATTTTTTTATTTTATAACCTGGATGTAAAGTTAGTGATTAAATTATATTTTAATTGAGCCATTTGCCAAGTCACACTCAAAGGAAAGTTTGCATTGCATTTGACAGAATGAATATGGTCTCCCTTTCTCTTCAACTGTAGAGTTAGCACCAGTGCTTACTCTTTTATTGCAGTGTTAAAAGGTACGGGAGTGGATTACGGCTCTCCTATCTGAACTACTTGCACTGGGAGCCACAAAAGCTTTTCACCCGCGAAGTATAAAGTCCTTCTCAAAAGTAACCAATATGGACACAAATAGATTGCATTGTGCCCTGTGTAGCCCTGGCCCACATTTTAAATCTCTCCTCTCTAACCTAATCAGTGACACTTAGGGTAGACAGCTGACATCGGCGAAACTATATCAGTTCGTGTCAGTCAGGTGCTTAAAAGGGTGGAATTGGAAAACCAAATGAAAAAAAGGAGCCTGTTGCATGTTCTGAGGACATTTTTTGTGTAATTTTGCCAACAGGAAGCACTTAAAGGGATAGTTTACCCCAAAAGTAATATTCTGTCATCTTTTCTTCACCTTCATTTTGTTATGAACTTACATGACTGTGGAACACAAAAGATGGCATTTTGAAAAATGTCTTAGTGTTTTGTTTTTTTTTGTCAAAACAATGAAAGTCAGTGGTGTTTAGAGTTGTTCTATTTCGTTCTTACTGACCGCCAGAGGCAGTGCTTCACACTGGGGTCATCAAAGCATAAAAGGGTGGAAACAGTGAGTGCTTCTGCTAGTAAGATACGTAAAGAGGATGCTTTTGTCAAAAGAGTAGATGCCTTGACATCAGAATTCACCCAGATTAAGTCTTTATAAATTAATCTGCAACCACGTGAGAAACCACTACATGAAGGACCACCACCAGTAATGAAAAATTCTAGTATGGATTTGCCCTTTTTTGAGGAAGATGCTATGTCTATGGCAGCATCTCACTTCATTTTGTTATGAACTTACATGACTGTGGAACACAAAAGATGGCATTTTGAAAAATGTCTTAGTGTTTTGTTTTTTTTTGTCAAAACAATGAAAGTCAGTGGTGTTTAGAGTTGTTCTATTTCGTTCTTACTGACCGCCAGAGGCAGTGCTTCACACTGAATATTATCTCTCTTGCTCATGCACAGGTCGAGTCTAATAACAACGAAGTCATCACGTGGCCCAGAATGTCATGGAGATCTCCCCTATTTAATCCCGTGACATCCGGCAAACTGTCTCTATAATCTTCTCGCATACGTGCAAAACTGCAGGTCGAAAGAGAAACTTTAATTCAAATACCATCGATTCCGTCTTTAACAACCTCGTAACAAATATTTTGTTGGAGCTGCATGCAAAGCGTCCTCCAGGGGTTGCGGCAGATCAAGTTCATTTATCATCGGAAGTACGATATTTGTCTGTTTATTCAGACGTGGAAGGCTACAGTAAGTTTGTGGACATATGATTGAGAGTGGTTTTCACTCCGTGGAAAGTCTAGTTAGGATTAACTATGTTGATATAGCAGATTGGTGAGTGCTTTCGCTCTTTAACAACCGAACATTATCTTTTATTACAGACCGGGTGACTCACTGGCATCATTCATTGCACTCTGTTTATGAAGATGTTGTGCCCCGCATGACGGGCTGCCCTGACAATAACCTCTGTCTAGTGGAGTTATACTATCACGAGTAGTGATGGCCCAGTTATACTATCACGATATACTATCATCGCTCTGTATAGTCCTTGTATCACATCTGATATTTCTATTACACCAGGTAATATCAGCATTCGGTCCTGTTAAAAAAAATAAAAAAAAACACAACAACAACCAACACTATTGTTTCTTTAGTATATTGTGGCACCCAGAGTGTTCTCACTCGGACATTAGTAATACTGTTGTGGCAGCATGGAACAACTTAGCCTGACATGCACTGTGTGTAGGGCTCTTCTACAAGACAATGATGGACATGACTGCTGCCCATCCTGCTTGGGCGTAAACATTTGAAGCAGGGCCTCACTCAGGATGCCTGTATGAACTGTAGCACCATGTCGTAGGATCAAAGGACTTCCAGGCTAGCTGCAGTAGAGGGACTCTTGACCTCAGAAACACTACCAAAGCAGTGTAAAGGGTCATCAAAGCATAAAAGGGTGGAAACAGTGAGTGCTTCTGCTAGTAAGATACGTAAAGAGGATGCTTTTGTCAAAAGAGTAGATGCCTTGACATCAGAATTCACCCAGATTAAGTCTTTATAAATTAATCTGCAACCACGTGAGAAACCACTACATGAAGGACCACCACCAGTAATGAAAAATTCTAGTATGGA
>NW_015546114.1:132057-149570 GCF_001515605.1 Sinocyclocheilus anshuiensis | reverse complement strand
TATACTTTCACCTGATGAAGCATTGAGATCTAATGCTCGCTGTCCACGGACTCAGTGCAGAATCACAGATGCACTTCTCATTCAGGCATATAATACAGCAGCACACATGGGTCGCATAGGAAATTCACTCTCCCATCTCATGTTAGCACTTTCTCAATCTCTTCAATCTATGGGGGGGGTGATCCTTCAATCCAAAATATAAGTGATGCTTCGTTGCAAGCATTTGCATTCATGTCAAGAGAGTTGGGTAGACTAATGTCGACACTTACTCAAGCACGCCACCAAGTTTGGCTGGCACAGTCTCCATTATCAGAAACTTGTAGGAAAACACTATGTGACCTTCCAGTAATACCTGGCCAGCTTTTTGGCCCAGCTGCACAGGAAACCCTGGAGCATAGTGTTCAGATGAACAAGACCAGACAGGAGCTAGGAAACTTAAGAAGAGCACCACCATCTCAGGCTAGACAAGAATCTAGGGGAAGATACCGGTGTGTTTTCAACCGTTAGTTCATTCTGGAACTGCTCAAAGGAACCAATCAAGGCAATTAGAACGGCCTGCTCAGTACTTTAGAGCTCGGGGTCAACAGTTTAATCAGACGTCTAGGGGGAGAGCACCAGGTTTACCGGACCTTTACCGGGAGAGTGGAGACTCAATCCGGAGGTAGTTCAAATGATTTGGCATCGATTTGGCAGAGCAAATGTGGATCTCTTTGCCTCAGAGGAGTCAACACACTGCCCTCTGTGGTTCTCATGGACAGAAAAGTCCGGCCCGTTAGGTCAGGATGCACTAACACACACTTGGCCAGATCTACTACTTTACGCCTTTTCTCCAACTCCCCTAATTCTGCCAACTCTCCACAGGATACGGAGAGGACACTACAAGTCGTGGTGACTTCTAGTGGCACCAAATTGACCGGGAAGACCATGGTTCCCATTGTTATACAAACTTCTCAGAGGGGAACCCTGGAGTCTGCCCAAGAGACAGGACCTGCTCCTTCAGTTCCAGGGACAGATTTGGTATCCAAATTCAGACAGACTACAACTCTGTGTATGGCCGCTGAGGAGCCAGAGTTACTGTTCAGATCCTGCAATATGAATGTGAAAAATACGATTCTGAATTCAAGAGCACACTCCACCAGAAATATGTACGCTTGCAGATGGAAACTTTTCACTGATTGGTGTACTCAGCGTGGGGTGATTCCAGAGCAATGCTCTGTGCCACTGGTGTTAAGTTTTCTGCAGTCCCTGCTAGAGAATAACAGGGCGCCCTCCACCCTAAGAGTATACATTGCCACGATTTGTGCACAGCATGTATTTGTTAATGGACAACCTTTGGGATCTCATAACTTAGTCATTCGTTTTCTTAAAGGTGCTCAGCGATTGCGCCCTGCTCAGACTGTTAGGTGTCCCTCGTGGTACCTCAGTCTGGTTTTAAAATCACTTACACAGCACCCTTTTGAACCTATGGAGCATGGTGATCTGAAGTGGCTTTCATGGAAAACAGCATTTCTTTTGGCTATAACATCAGCTAAACGTGTTGGTGAGCTACATGCATTGTCAGTCAGTGAGTCCTGTATGCATTGGAATGTGGATAAAACGGTGGTGACATTGTGGCCTAACCCTTCATTTCTCCCAAAAAGACTGTCTACATTGTTTAAGAACCAGGCGATCGAGTTGACAGCATTTAATCCTTCGGTGGGAGAAGCACAAGATGGTAATCATACTGAGCTTCTCTGCCCAGTGAGAGCCCTGAAGGGTTATCTGAGAGCGACAGAAAATCTGCGGCATTCAGACCAACTTTTCATATGCTATGGTGGACCAAAGAAGGGGCAGCCTCTGTCAAAACAGAGGATGTCGCACTGGGTGGTAGGAGTAATTATCCAGGCATATAAGGTCAATAACCTTAATGTGCCAGCTGGTATAAGGTGTCATTCGACAAGAAGCATCTCAACATCTTGGGCAGCACTTAAAGGTGTTCCTCTAATGGATATTTGTGCAGCTGCTAATTGGTCATCTGCTGATACTTTTTCTAGATACTACAGAGTTAATGTGGTGATCTTTGATACTATGGAGAGAGCAGTTCTGCTGGGATTCTCGACTCCTGATTAGGTAGGAGAAGCCTCCTCGTAACTTTGTTGTTACGAGTCTTCCAGTGTGAAGCACTGCCTCTGGCGGTCAGTAAGAACGAAATAGAACGAGAGTTATGCATGTAACTGCGGTTCTATGAGTTCTGGATGACCGCCAGAGCGCTCTGTCACTCAGAGTCTGGGCGAGAAGATTCCGTAAAGACAGTTTGCCGGATGTCACGGGATTAAATAGGGGAGATCTCCATGACATTCTGGGTCACGTGATGACTTTGTTGTTATTAGACTCGACTTGTGCATGAGCAAGAGAGATAATATTCAGTGTGAAGCACTGCCTCTGGCGGTCATCCAGAACTCATAGAACCGCAGTTACACGCCTAACTCTCGTTTTAGACCCTTTATTTCACTTATGTTATTGTTTCAACCGTTTATTATGTTGTTTTTCATTTAGATTTTTTATTTTTATTCAAACTTGATATCTCACTAATTTCTTTCTCCAAGGTTAGCTTGCTCTTTTGTTGTCTTCTTTCTAAATATGAATGCATCCTAAAAAAAAAAAAGGACAAACTTCATCAGAACTATGTATCCTAAATAGGTAGCTTAGCGTAGATGAAGTGTTTACCCATTGGTGCTGGCCACTGTCAATGTGAAATATGAAAGTGCTTAACCCCGGTGTGCTCACGGAACTGCAGGGGACCCAACGGGTGTTGAATTGCAGGATTTGCATGTTTATAATGAACAGAGAAAACTGCTGCGGAGCATAAAGAAGGAAGTCTATTGCACATTAAGCGGCTGAATGTTTTACAGAGGGTAATAAACTCCTGCCTGGCTAATCAAATTCACAGAGAAAATACCATCCTTCAAGTCTTCAAGAGACCAAGTTTTTTTTACTCTTTTTCTTCAACAGCGTTTATTGAGAGTCATTGCAGCAACACAATTTACCTGATTACAGAATGCATCTTCCTGCTCATTTTCAAAACAATTTAGCAAAGTTTAATAGATTACTCAAATTGCCCTGGTGTGCCTTTCTGCTGAATTAGTTGATATGGGGATCCAGAAGCTTTATGCCCACATGCCCCCTCAGATTTTTTAGCTAAGTGGATTTTTAATGCAAAATAAAATTGAAAAGATTCATTCTGTCATTATTTACTCATCCTCATGTCATTATTAATCTTAACTCATAACTCATCTGCGGTGTTTTTAAGAATATTCTGAATGTTCATTTTTATATAATGAAAGTGAATGGTGACTGGGGCTGTCAAGCTCTAAAATCACTTAAAAAAGCACCACAAAACTATGGTAAAAGTGGTCTACATGACTTATGCAGTATATTCCAAGTCTTCTGGAGCTATACAACAGAATTGTGTGAGAAACATATGAAATCTAAGTCACTACCTGCTGCACATCTATGACATCTGAGAGCTCCAGCATAGGGGGAATATTTTCAGACTTTTTGTTTTTTTTAAATACAAAACTATCATTTGTCTTCATAAAACCTGGGATAGAAGATATATCATATAGACAATTTCTATGATACTTTAATGGTGCTTGTCTCAGTTCCTATTCACATTCATTCTTTAATTTATAGTAAAAAAAATGCTTTGTTTGTTTTATTTTGTATTTCTTTCAGCTCATGGCTGTATGAACATACTCTTTTATACAAGCAGGTTAGATTCATCATGTCGCAAGAGATGTGAGCACCAGCAATCATATCTGGCATCATGTTTACATGCACTAATAATGGCCTTATTGCTATAAAAATGGTGAGGTAATCACTCCCATTGTTCAAATGTCCACAGATGTCCACTCAATGCATGATTTAGTGTATCTTATGATTAATTTGCATCATAAACTTGCATGTAATTAGGGTTCTAATTCATTGCAGGGATCATCCCTTCCTCTGAATCTCCTTCAGAATGGAGATTGCATGCAAATAAAATCTGTTTCAGTAACGCTTCCATTTTATACTGGCCTGCTCTTTCAAGCATTTTTATTTTACTCAGAAGTCTGCAGTCTGCATTAGTGCCAGACCAAGTTCACCTAGCCTATATTGAAATACACAGTTAGGGCCGTTCACACAGAACACATTTTTGCAATCCACATTGCTGTATTTCAGTTGTTTTTCTAAGTAACCATGCACTAGACATGTTTGAACATTGCGCTTGTGTCTCGCATTTTGCAGCACATGACATGGCTTCTAAAAACATGTTGCTCAAGTTTAAATATTAAAAAAGTATCTCTAGAAATCGCATTTTTTCATTCTACTGCCCTGCATGTCCTGTCTTTGAATGCAAAAACATGTTTACTCAACTGCACTGCATTTCCATGAACCCTTTTCACATTTCCAGGGTTCTCAGAAGTGATCATAGTTTGGTATACTTTTATAATGGTAAACGGAAAGTACAACAAATATATTTTTTGCATTCTCATTTTCACATTTATTTGCTATCACCCTTAGCATTTGTATTAGAAACACAATAAATGTTTTTATGTTGAAAAACTTGACATGTGCGTAGTAGAATGAAAAAAAAAGCATGGTCACAAGACATGTTTTTTTAAAAGCTGAAATAATTTTAACTGGAGTGTTTTTAGAACATGTTTCGAGACAGGTGCTGCAAAAGACACCAGCCACACGTGCAAAGGTCAAAGAAATCTGTTTACTGCATGTTAGAAAAACAATGGAAAAGCTTTTTCAGTTTTTGTCTATGTAAACATGCTAGAAGAACACTTGCATTCCACATCTTTTGCAGCTTCTCAGGCATCCCAGCAGGCACAGGACATCAATATAATGTCAGGTTGACATTGGACATGAGTTTGGACAGATGTTGCATTTTGGTTGAGAATGAAAATCGGGTTGACGTCAGTATTTGAAGCCAATTTGACGTTGACTTAACGTTGGATTTTGGTTACACAGCCTAAAAACAACAAATATCAACGTCAGCTGACGTCGGTATTGGACATCAAATTAACATTGACATTAGACGACATTGAATTGACGTTGAATTTTGGTCACCTGATGTGGCAACAAAAATTTAACCAAATATCAACGTCTTATGATATTGTGTGCCTGTTGGGATGAGATCTACAAAAGTGGTACTCAAGTTAAAAGAAGTTCACTTTTTAATGAAATAGCATTCAAAAAATCAATCATTCAACTTAAAAAGGGCTCTTCATACCATGTGTTTTTTTTTTCATTCCACTCCCCTACATCTTTCATTTTTAAATGCAAAACTATTATCAGTGTAAATCACCCCTAAACAAAATGCTTTAAATCACCAAGAAAAATTGCTAGAGAAGAGGAAGATTAGTAACCAGTTCTAACAAGGATGCAAAACAAAGCTTTGCTTCAGGCTATTTGAATCACAAGGCCCGGTCAATTAGAAAACAGTTTTTTAATGAATTTGTGGAATGTACAATTAATGCAAACAATCAAAGGATACATATGGGATTTAAACTCAACTGTTCACTAGCCGTATCCTCATATAATCCTCTCTTGTAAAATCCTGTTAGGCCCATATCCAGACCTATCAAACTACCGAGTTAATATGAATTAATCCATGCCTGTGGCTCCGCTGCGATTTGGCAGTTTCAGCTCATAAATGTTAAACAGACAGGCACCTTCTTTATATATCCTCTTCATCTCACACTCGATTAAGACAAACAAGTTAAGAAGTCAGTTAAGATGTAATCAGGATAAGAGAAATGCTTTGATTGCAGAAATATAAATGTAACCATCATTAACATATTCAGAAGTAAAACCATTTGCCTCTGGAAAAAATGTAATTGCTCAATATTCCACTAGCTGAGCTGACATGTTCAGATAACTTCTTGCTTCTTATGTACAATTCTGACTACAATGCAGAAATTCACAGGGTCTTTCTTACTTTAGCATTGAGTGTCAATGTCTTTGTTTTACTCTTTTCAGTGATAGGCCTATTCGTGGACCTGAACTAAACTAAATTTGCTATTTTTCATCAATAGGTTTTCATGATCATGACGAACTGGCGAATTGAAGAAAGAATAAATATGAAATATTAAAACACAAGAGGAAGTTGTAAAAGGTAAAATCTATAATTTTATGCAAGCTCATGCCCAGTTATTTTAGGTATGATGTATTAAGATATTAAGCTAGCATCAGACTTCACTGCTGTTTTCATTAAGATGTACATTTGTCTTCTGCTGCCTCATAAATCATGTCAGTATGCTTTGCTCAGTCTGATCATCTGGCAGGAATTTAAGTTGACATTTAGAGACAGAGTGAGCAAGCCAGTTATTTTAGAGGCAGCTCTCCACAATGAATTGCTGACATGATATAAGATAATTTAGCAGCATCCCATCATGCCATAATTCTGCCTGTGCCTTTTATAATTACAGTAGAACCTTCTCTTAAAGACACAGCGAGCAGAAATTGGAGCCATTTGAGTTTAAAAAAAATCTCATGCAGTTTTAAACCATTTTTTAGCATCATAGCCTCTAATTGCAGTTTTCAATTGCTGTTGGAAAAGAGTACCCTGGGTGTTCAGGGTGTTTATCTTCTTTTGTGTTCTGCAAAAGAAAGAATCTCATACTGGCTTGGAACAACAAGAAGGATGCAGAATTTTGACTTTTGGGTGAACTATGCCTTTACGGGGTATCTCATTAAGAGGAGGGGAAGAAGAATAGAGATGGAAAAAAATGAAGGGCATACATATATTTATAGTGTCTTGTGTGTGTGTGTGTGTGTGTGTGCGTGCGTGCGTGCGTGCATGTGTGTGTGTGTGTGTGTGCTGTGTAAAACAGAAAAGTGACCGATTGAAAATTAAAATGAGCTTAGAGTGCTACAGATTCATTTTGCAACAGTTACCCATCCTCTCTGTGGTCTCTTGTGCCTGCTTTTTCCCTCTTTCTATGCTCGGCGCCAGCAGTGAGAGTGGGCTGGAGCCATGAAATCCATCATTCCACTTCATCTGCAGCACTCTCCCTTTCTGATCAATGATAGCGCTAATAATAACTGCCACATAGTCACCTCCAGCTCGCTGTCGGTCCACCACAGCTCCGGGCCTCCCTCTCCAGATTGCCCAGTCCGATTAAGGGCCCATTACAGGGGCTGTTTACTCATAATGTACCTGAGGCCTGGCCCTGCTTTGTTTGCCTGTCTAGAGATCCAAAGGTGATGAGATGACCTTCTGTAACTGCAAAAGTTCATTCCCTCTCAGTCACTTTCAATTGTTTTGTTTGTATTATTATGACTTGTGGGGGATTCTGTCAAATGTAAATAAGATGATTTTGTTAACCTCTTCTAAATATATGTTTGAATAAATTGAACAATTTCATAAAATACTCCAAATGATTATCAAAAAGACTTCTCTAAACTCTAAAAAAATATATATGGTTCTTCAAAGGTTATTTAGATGTAGTGGTTCTATTTCCATAGCATTCAGAAGAACCCTTTTATGCTGAAATGGTTCTTTGTGTTATAGTTTAGGGTTCTTTTCCCCCGCTTTTTTTATTTTCAAACCTGTAACTGTCAAAGCATCTCATTACTGGTTTTCTTTTAAAGGAATAACCCCCACCCCATGTTTGTAAGAAACATTAAGACTTTTAACTTCAAACTGTTGCTAGAATACGAGTCCTCTATCCATCATATTGCTTTCTACATTGAAAATTTGTCTCATCTGAATCAGGAGAGAAATATGCACAGGTCAAGCACTATTTACAAGCAAAAAATAGTTCTAAACATATCAATCTAATTAATATTTTAGAGGATTTTGATGTGAGAGGACAACAAGGGATGCACTTTTCACTGAATGAAGCGTTATTATGAATTATGTATGGTTGCCTTAATAATGCATTTGTTTCTTAAAAACATGCAACTTTTTACTTCACAGGACATTAATGGATGGACAAGAGGATTATAACTTGTAGATTATTGTGATGTTTTTATCAGCTGTTTGAACTCACCTTCTGATGGCATCTATTCACTGCAGAGGATCCATAGATGAGCAAGTATTATAACGCTAAATTTCTCAAAATCTGTTCCAGTGAAGAAACAAACTCTTGGATGATATCTTGGATGAACTCTTGGTTTATATCTTGGATGGCCTTATGGGTAAGTACATTTAAAGCAAACTTTCATTTTTGGGCGAATTATTCCTTTAAATACGAAGTTCTGTCATGAAACTCTAGATGGCACAGTCCAATAGGTTCTAACTCAATCTGATATAATCACATCATTATTCAAGTGTCGCAGCTGATTGTTTTCTTTTCACATCAGCAGCCAACAGTGTTGGGAAGGTTACTTTGGAAATGTAATCGGTTACAGATTTCAAGTTACCCTATTTAAAATGTACCTGTAATTACATCTGTAAATAAGTATTGTAGTTAAATCTATTACACAGCCGAACCAGGCTTAAACCACCAAACCTGTCCCTAAACTTAACCTCATCCCACCTAAATAGCAGCAAAAGTGATTTGCAATTCAACGTAACACAGTAGCCTATACATTGCACCAAACAACTCATTTTTTGACACAACAAACCAAATATAAAGTGGTACCCATAAACCTTAATATTCATATGCATACACAACAAAATATGCATATACTTGCTTCTACTTCATTTACATCCCTTACAAAAATTAACCATGCTTTTATTAGTAAAAGTACATGTTTTTTTTTTTGGCAAATGGATTACCATTTTTATTTATTTTTTACTACAAATTCCATGGTTAAACTGGTTAGTGTAGCAAAAACCATGGTTAATTTGTGGTTACCATTGACAATAGTAACCATTGTCTTTGGATTTATATATGTAGATGTGTGTAAATATTCAAATGTAATCCCCTTTGTAATCGTTAACATTTTCATAAGTAACTGTAATTTAATTACACATTTTTTCTTAGTAACTGTAACTGATTACAGTTACATTTATTTTGTAATTAAATTACGTAACGCCGTTACATGTAACTAGTTACTCCCCAACACTGGCAGCCAATGAGCTTGCTGTAACAGTTGCAGTGCATTTCAGAAACCCTCCACCTTCCCCAGCACCACCTAGATCTGCTACTGGGTAATTTCATGTATATAATACATGGCGGTTATTTCATATATGTTATATGTGTAGCAGCAGTATTTCTTACATACTCACAACAGCATGTTTGTGGTTGTATTAGTAGTAGCAAGTCATACTTTCTCTGCCACAGCAGCAGCGTAGACGATCTATTCTGCCAAGACCAAACACATTAACACTATCATGTATATTACCATGCTAAACTCTCAGAGAGTTGTCATGACATAAATCGTTTTATTTGCATATTAAGACATAAAACATAATCTAAACCTAAACCAAGCTTTTTTTTTTTATCATTCAAATAAATAAATAAATAATAATTCATTTCACCGTAGGTGGTGATGTCCAGCGGTCATCCTGTCACCACAATCATTTGTGGACATTCCGCTAAAGTTGGTTTTCATTGAACATGCAGTCCTGCCATCAACCAGCCAAGGGCCAGCAACTCTAAATCAAACACACTGCGACATCCGACCCCATTACAGCATTCAGCTAAAGTAATAATTAGAAAGAGAAGATGGACTGCCTGCTCTGTCCCATTAGATCCACATTACCAGTCTCCCACCTCTTCAAATGGGAACCTCATTTATCTTTTAATGTTAACTGATATGTTAATTTAGCTATGGATCTATGTATTATTACACTTTGGAAATGAAATATATGCTGTGCTTTTATTTCATTTTACTTGATTTCATTTGTTTGTTGTAAAAACCTTTCCCTACCTTCTCATAACTATTTGAATATTGTACGCCAACGGTTATCTCAGCTAGACGTTGTAAAACATGCATTTCATTGACTCACTGTCATGGCTGTTCAGAACAGATTGTTGTGTCATCACATTTTAATGCGATTATTGCAGTGAACCATGATTGGGTAGATAAACACGGCTGACTGCTCTTTCATCAAATTAAGCATTTCATGCATTATTGATATTTTCAGATGTGCAAGAGAACTCAAGAGGCTAAGCAAGATAAATAAAGTTTAAAGGTATCAGTACACTGAACAAATCACAACTACACTGAAAGAAAAAAAAAACTGTTCAAAAACAGAAAAGGTAGCTAATGTTCTGCCAGGACATTTTCCACTAAGTTTACTGACATTAATCTTAAACACAACACATTGCGTAATTTAAAATACAGGAAAATATGTGAAAAATCAATATAGAAAAATTCATATTAACACACCGCATTGGGCTCTTTTTTACTATAGTATATCTTTACATTTATTTCGTAAGGCATTATGTACATTTGGTTTATTTTGTGATACTGGCAAAATGTATAAAAATAAATCTGTTGGCATGAAATATTGATTTGGATGATTATAATCTTACCTGTATATCATCTTAAAAATTATGCAAAGAAAAAAAAACAGTCAATTGCGCAAAACAATCAGTCTATAGCAACAAAACGAACTATGGAACAATAACTTTAATATGAAATCTGATTGTAATTTTCACCACAATCAATAACGAGGACACAAGTTGCAGCCAGTGGCATTTGTACAAAACAAGAGGGAATAAGTCTGCGAAGTGATTAGTGAAAATTAGTGAATAGCGTTGGTTTCAGGGCAACAATCTGAGCGTTAATTCCACAACTGACCAATCAGAAACGTGTTTTTCTAAGAGCAGTGTAAAAAACCTATTTAGTTGTACATGAGATTATAACTTTTGCAGTTGTTGACAGGAACCCAAAATCATTGCTTCGCTTTTTGCCTTTTTGTCATTTTTTCAAATACAATGGGAGGACCCAGGGCCATTTTTCAAGCTCTCTCTAGATTATTTTAACAGCAGCCCACTAGCTCTGATAAGAGAATGAGAAAAATAGATATATTTCGGTCTACGCTCTCATTTAAGAGCACTCTTTCTGAGTCACACAGTTAACTCTCTGCGGGAATTTACTGCCAGTCAAAATCTGGCTCATACATTTTTTGCCAGCTGCAATTGGACCGAATAGAGAAAAGGTCTTCTTCCTTTCCTGAGGGACTGATAACACCACACACTGAGTGGAGGAAATGCCTACAGCTTCACAGAATTGCCTTTTCGTATTTATTTTGTCATTTTGGAGCGTTCCTTCCTCCATGCCATAAACAGGCCACCACTTCATTTGCAAATAACTTACAATAATAATGTGTGTTGCTCTACAGACATCCAGTTTTGTATTACAATTTATTTTCACGAAACTGAGAGAATTACTGAAAGTAGTAAATAAGTTGAGGTGGACCGCTTTTGCAAGCCACTTGTTTTTTGTTTCGCTTCATTTTTTATTTTTTTTTTAGATCAAGTAGGCCTCAAGTATGAGGCCTGACTAACTGTTTATCTTATGCAGACTGAATTTTCTGATTATACCTCTTGAGTACCTACTTGTTGAGCTCTTGGAAAAATATTGAGAAGGAATTCATACATACAGAAAATGGTTATTTTCTCCCCATGCAAATACTGCTCTTGGATGTTCATTTTGATGAATGTGTTTTCAACACCATGATTTCAGGCTGTTATTTATCATGACATGATCAATGGCATTTCATTAAAATTAATTTTTATGGTGAAAATAATTTCCCCGTTGCGTAATTTGTATACCTTTATATATGATGGTGTCAAATGTCCATCAGAAGAGAAAATCAAGTGGATAAAATCAACAATTAAACTAAGAACCAGTTTGATTAAAACAGTAGCCTTCACTTTCCCAGCCTGATTTGAACAGGCTATTTCCTGCTCTCCGTCCTGAATGACTTTCTTTATCTATTTGCATTGACCTGCAGAAGATGAAGTTGAAAGAGATAGAGAATGACCCTGATTAGCAGACCCTGATGTGACTCCACACCAGGTGAACTGGTCATCCAAGGGTCAAAGGGGGTCATATCCATCAGCCAAGCAACGAAAAAGGTCCTCGTGCCAGGGTTCTTCCTCTTTTTCCAGCTGGAGAGTGATGACAGCCTTGTTTCAGATAAGGGACTGATCCATTGGCCTGATTTGTGGCCAGCAGAGCAATTTCAATACCCGTCTTTGCACTGATAGATGAGGCCTGCCTTTGATAAAGGGCCAATTTACCTTAGGGGCAATGGGGATGAAACTGCGGCAGTTGCCTTTATTTGTCTCCACCATGATTCAAAGTGAAGAAAAAATGGTAAAAGAGAGGAAAAATAATGCAAAATAATCAAAATGAAAGAAAATTTGTACTGTTTTGACTGGTATCTGACAAAGCTTTCAAGTGTCTTCCTGCCCAGCAGTGGTTCACACACAATGCTTTGGTTGGAAGGAACACACGGTGTAAGGGGTCATTTTCACAAGGACACATTCCTGTGTTCAAAAACAGAATGAAACAGTGGTGAACTGAAAAACGTATTTAAAAAAAAAAATATATATATATATATATTTTTTTTTTTTTTTTTTATATACAAAAATTTCGTCTAGCATATGTTCACAATTAAAAAAAAATGTTACAGGCTCAAAACATGTATTTTACAAATATTACAGTTTAATTTAATGTAATTTAATATTTTATTTCCATTCATTTATTTTATTTTATTCTTATTTTTTTGTCCAAAGATATCCATCTTGCATATGTTTTCAATAAAACAATGTCACAGGTTCAAAATGAATATGCTTTTTTATTAAAATTCGGTTTAATGTAAGTTTATATTTTATTTTATTTTTTATTTTATTTAATGTTTAATTTTCCTTTATTTTACGCACTGTGATGATTCTGAATGATGCCTGCAGAAAGAATAAATTCTGGAGTGAAGAAACAAAGACTAAAGTAATTTCTCTCTAATGGACCCTTAAGGATTCATCATTACATTCAGAGTTTTGGTGGAATTTCTCAAATTAAGATGGAAATGACAACTGAGACTTTTCCATGTTGCACTTGATATTTCCTCTGTAATGTTAGATGATTGAGCATGATGAGAAATTATAAGACTTACTTCTTATAAGAATGGTGTAAGAGAGAAGAAAAATCAGTAACTGTCTCTGTCTTACGTGTCCCTTTTTTTTAATACACATTTTGAATACTTTCACAACTCAGAAAGCAATCTCTCCTGAAATGCAAGTTCTCTTGAAATGATTAACAAATTCATCTCAAGACTCAAACAATAATAAATGAAAACCGAATGAGATACTCACACTTTCTCCACATTAGTATCATAGTTTCAATACAGACCTCATTATTTAGCTGTATTTCAAATGCAAGATGAGCCTTATATAAAAGCAATTACTAACCACATTCACTTGGCACAGACATGGCTGATTTCTGAATTAGAGATGAGAAGTTCACGGCTCTTTGTTATTTCTAAGTTTTGCTGGCGCAACATTTCAAAAACTGAGCAAATTTGAGAGCTCATATAAAGCAATTTTTGCAGATTAAAAAAATGACTGATTATTATTTTCCTAGTATTACTATTACTTATCCAGTAACTTTGTAATGTCTGCTAAGTGGCAAAATTCTTACCCAAACTGAACAAATGCATATGAAAGACTGAGAGGTGCAGAAATATACACAACCCTTAAGGCTGTTGGACGTGACACACTCTTATTACATTAGGCTGCTGTTTTGTTTGTGCTATCGGTGCTACTCTGCCTCAGGTTCTTTTTGAAGTCTATCCAGTTTGACAAATGTTTTCCATAGACTTGCCTTTATTACTCTCTGAATTTCATATCATCACATAGATTAGATATTAATTTGCATCCAAATTTGGGGGTTTTATGACTAATATAGTCTGATGTTCCTTTGAATCCTCCCAACAATTGGGCCTGTGGTTCATCCAGCACATTTTACTCAGATAAACCTAATAAAAGATTTAGGATTTTATAACTTATAGTTTATGCGAGATGCATAATTCACATGTCAAACTTTGGGAGTTGAAGAACAGTATTTTCAAGAGGTATCTTCACTACAATCTTTACAACACAGGGTCAGAGCTGACGTGTTATAATCAGGGGTTAAATTGGGCTAGAACAATCTGACGTCATTCTCCGCCCTCGCTGTTACACAGTGCTAAGCGGACATGACATCATAACCAACGCGTTTGACTCTTCTTGGATCTAAGCGCGGTCTACTGGAATTTACTAGAAATATTGTTTTTTTTCTCTCTCTTGCGTGTGAGGTAATATACTCAAAAATGTATTTGGCATGTTTAATATCTGTTTTAAGTGATCATGAATCCGACTGAGCGTTTAGTCCTTTTACAGAGGAAAAAAATAATGTCCAGGCTACACCGTTAGCTGATAGTGGAGCTAGCTGGCTAACCTCTAAGCGGTAATATTACAGAAAAATATATTTAGGCAAATTAAAATGTTATGTTAAGGATAGACTGAGAGTGGTTAGTTAAGCAAGCATGAAATACGCTGATTGTTCACTGGCACTGGAGTGCGAGAAGTACCTCACTAACGTTAGTGATGCTAAATGTTTTTTTGAAATGTGACTGAATCATTATATTGCTGATATTTAATTTCAGGTTTTGTGTTGATCAGTGGTCTGAGTTTTCATGGCTGCACCTGCCCTGCAACAGCCCAGTTATCTTCTGGTTAGTACTAGATTCAGCTGTTTATATATTATATTATATTTCTCTGTCTAACCTTTGTGTCTTGCTGCCTGCAGGCCAATTTAAAGGCAGACTGGACCAATAAACCTCTTCATCAAAGATGTCACGAGTTGAGCAAAATTATAGACGATTACCCTGCAAAGGTATGGTTCTCTGATTTATTACATGCACGCACGAATATTGAAAAACTCTTTTATTTATTAGTACATTTATGATTAATGTTATTATTTACAGTGTTGTGATACACTTTATAATTATTGCGACTTTATAAAGTCCTTATTTTTGCACCTAAAACAGGCAGCTTTTTGTTAGATTCATCAGAAAAATCTGTTGAGGCAACAGCACCATTGCCCATGTATTAGAGATTAAACGCAGTGTCATCTGCTTGGCACATGGCACTGGACCAGCTGCTGTTCTGCTGGCGCCTCTTCCCCTCACCCTGACTCGACTCAGTGCTGTCTGAATGAATGATGTTTGTTTAGTGTTGAACTCTGTGACCTCCTTTCTCAGATTCATTTGACAGTTTGTGCAAGCCACACATGCCTGTTTCTTGCTTCATTTGTTGGCTAAGTCACTTGTGACCGTGAGGCCTTGGATTGCTTAGAGGATGGCGTGCATGCGCCTCTGCTCTTTGTATTAAGTCATGAAAAGTCTCATTTGTGTTTATATGACATATATTTGATTAGGAGCTGCATGCAATCTTTCCCTGGTTGGTGGAGAGTGTGTTCGGGAGCCTGGATGGAATCCTTAGTGGCTGGAACCTGCGGTTTCTGCAGGCTCGCTCGGCAGAATACAACATCGCCATGGACTTCCTGGACCCAAGGTTCTTTTTATTTTGTTTTTGTATTATTTTGTGGTGTTCAGTATTGTGACTAGTATTACCACTGTTTTTCAGAGTACAAATCATACTACCGTTCAAAATTATAATTTTCATCTAACCTGAAAAAAAAAAAAAAAAATTGTATCACTGAAGACTGTATTTATGGCAGCTTTGCCATCATAGGAATGAATTGCATATTGAAATATAAATATTTTAATATAATAAATAAATTATTTCCTTTCTAATAAAATATCACAATATTTCTGTTTTTACTGTTAAAATAGTTGCAGCCTTAGTGAGCATAAGAGCACAAGTGCTTTTTGAAAATATTAAAAACTCTTACCGACCTAAACTTTTGAATGGTAGTGTAGATATTGAATTGTTGCTCTGTTATCACATTTTAAATATTTATTCAACAGTGGTGCTATGATGAAATTGGTGTACAAACTACAAGCTGAGGAATACAAGTATGAGTTTCCAGTCAGTTATCTGCCAGTAAGTATATTCATTTAGGTGCATCATCCCTGATTGATTTTGTGGAAATGGCGTTATTATCCGTGTCTGTGTTAATTTGTATTTTGCTTGCACAGGGTCCTATAAAGTCGTCCATTCATGCTGGGGTTCTGCCAGACTGCCCTCTGTTTCACAATAAAATCCAGTTCCCCATGTCAGGCCTTCTATTGCTCAGTACGTCTTGGCTTTTTACAACCTAACTTTTGTATTATGCTATAAATTGTATTATATAACTTATTATAACTGTTACAAAGCTGTTTCATCACTCTGTCTTTCTCTCACATAACATATCTGTTTTTAATCTTTCGCAGATCCTTTTGAATATTATATGTTCAGCTTTGCCTCCAGTCTCATTGCACCAAAGGTAAAAGCTCTTCCGCTGTCATTTTGCAAGAACAAATGTACTGTTTACTCGATTTTCACACCCTGATGGTTATTTAACAGGATTACAGGATCTTATTGGCTCATTATCAGTTCATTTAAATGTTGTTTAATAACCTTTTCAGAACTACCCTCCAGGGCAGCATGGGAGTTGCTCAGATAGCACATACTTTGTGCTTGTCAACACCTACCTCAAATACTTTCTCCCTACAGAGGGCAATGTGCCTCCATCACCTTTCTCGGACACCAGGGGAACTGTGGCCTCTCCTGCTCCAAGGTATCGTGATGTCATTTAAAAGATCCGTTGACCAGCAAATAAGCTCCAGTTTTATATATGGTTTTATATTCTTCCTGTCCCAGGTCTCCCAATGTGCCTTATGTTGGATATGGTGGTCACAGCACCAGTTTGTTGAAGCGTCATATTACCCATCAGCCCTCAGTCAACGCTGACCCTGCTGCTCAAGAGATCTGGAGATCAGAGACACTCTTGCAGGTAGGAGTTAACACGTTAACTTGTCATTTGTGATGAGTGTCCTTCATGGTTTGGCATGAACTTCATGGTTGTGTGTGTTTCTAAAGGTGTTTGTGGAAATGTGGCTCCATCACTATTCTCTGGAGATGTACCAGAAGCTGCAGTCTCCTCAGGTGAAGGTAAGAATGTGTTACAGGCCCTCAGACCTACACACTCCCTTCCTCCTCTGCGCACGGCTGGCTGGCTCCAACCCTTCACCCTGCACTGCATAGGGACTGCTGCACGACACCCACCCTGACTCATGCACTTCCTCTCCCTAATTGCACATGTGTGAATGACACACATGTGCTCTGTTTACAAATATACCCTTTGTTTCATAGCTACAGTGTAGGGCTGCACGATTAATCGCATGTGATATTTAACGCGCATCTTATCAGTAAAGCCGGTTCTGTAATCAGCGGTAAATCTCCATCACCTGCGTGCTTTCACATTGAGCAGCATTAACTACACAGAGCCGTTGTTCACTGACGAGCTGCGCTAAACCACGTTCATATTCGCGCGATGTTTTGCACAGCTCATCAGTGAACAACGGCTCTGTGTAGTTAATGCTGCTCAATGTGAAAGCACGCAGGTGATGGAGATTTACCGCTGATTACAGA
>NW_015546114.1:127013-131742 GCF_001515605.1 Sinocyclocheilus anshuiensis | reverse complement strand
GGTGATGGAGATTTACCACTGATTACAGAACCGGCTTTCTGACAAGATGCGCGTTAAATATCGCATGCGATTAATCGTGCAGCCCTACTACAGTGTCAATATTTGCTTTTTTGTAAGCTTTGGGTAATTGAAAATATGGGAATTTTATTTTAGGTCTATTCTATTATAGATGGCCTCAATGTATGGCTAACAGATACGGTCTAAAACAGTGGTTCCCAACCCTGGTCCTGGAGGCACCCCAACACTGCATGTTTTGCATGTCTCCTTAATCAAACACACCTGATTCAGATCATCAGCTCATTAGGAGAGACTCCAAGACAGGGCTGTCCAAACTCGGCCCTGGAGGGCCGGTGTCCTGCAGAGTTTAGCTCCAACTTGCCTCAACACACCTGACTGGAAGTTTCTATGCCTAGTAAGAGCTTGATTAGCTGGTTCAGGTGTGTTTAATTAGGGTTGGAGCTAAACTCTGCAGTACACCGGCCCTCCAGGGCCGAGTTTGGACAGCCCTGTCTTGGAGTCTCTCCTAATGAGCTGATGATCTGAATCAGGTGTGTTTGATTAAGGAGACATGCAAAACATGCAGTGTTGGGGTGCCTCCAGGACCAGGGTTGGGAACCACTGGTCTAAAAACCCCAAAGTTTTGCCCTTTAAAGCTGGGACTGAATCTGACCTAGTCCTCTACATTTCCACAAATGTGTTATTGCTAGTGCTGTTAAACTGCTGTTATTTATTTGACAAAATTAATAGGAATTTTGAAATCATCACATTTTATGCTAATATTGCTTAAATTAACAAGAAATAACTATTTCTGAGATAGTAGTAGTGATTTTAAAATTGATTAAATAAAAAATAAAATGTTTTATAAAAATAAGTCAATCATTGCAGTTGGCCCAGCTTTTTTCATTCTTTAAAAAATAACTTTTTGCAAAATTTCAAATGTATGTTCTACATCAGGGCTGTCCAAACTCGGTCCTGGAGGGCCGGTGTCCTGCAGAGTTTAGCTCCAACTTGCCTCAACACACCTGACAGGAAGTTTCTATGCCTAGTAAGAGCTTGATTAGCTGGTTCAGATGTGTTTAATTAGGGTTGGAGCTAAACTCTGCAGGACACCGGTCCTCCAAGACCGAGTTTGGACAGCCCTGTTCTACATCATATACTACAAACAGATTGGTTGAAGTATATTATGTGATATATACACTTCTGTTTTCTTTCTAAAAGAAATCAAGTTTTTTTTTTTTTCTTTATATCTTTATATTTCCTTGTGAATATATTTTTGGGAGTTTTCTAACTCATCCAGTTATCAGCTTCATTTCAGATTGCGCAAGCTCTTGATTTTAAATGTTAACTGAACATTAATGTCTTTTGTAGCTGGTTGTGGGTACTTAACCATCCTCTCAATCCAGTGCTAACACATTTTAACCATATTGCTGATGTATTTCATGTGATATTGGTCATCTTGAAGTTTACTGAGGCCCCCTAGTGGCTTCTGAACCTTCAGTTGAGAACTATTTATGTAGAACATGAATTTCCCATGAAATTATATTTCCTCTGTGCTCAAGGACTTACAGTTAAAATCAACCCAACATTATATGGCTGCTAAACATTGAATGGGATAAAAGAGAAATACAGCTTTTTAATTAATGATTACTTTGTTCTCTGTTGTTTGATGATTTGGGCAGAACAAGCATAGTACACACTGGGCATGCGATTGAAGTGGTCGAGTTATTGCTTCATGTTTGAGTCTGCATGATGCAGCCCGCTGGCTCCTTGATATGTCTTCTGTCTTTGTTCTTTGGCTGTGGGGTGTATGCAAGCTTTTGGTGTCTCTGGCTTCCGAGTCTATTTCCCTGTCCGTGTGTTATTTACAGTCAGTATATCAGAGTAAGTCTCCCTCCAGTCAGCCCAGAGCATATTAAGTCTGGCATAATTTATTTAACATCTTTGTGGTGGAGATTATGAACTGGAAGTCACCAGTTTACTGAGAATTATAGAAATGTTTCACCCAAAAAATAAACATTCAGTCATTATTTAATCACCCTCATGTTGTTCCGAACCTTTATGCTGTTATTTTTCCTATGCAAAACAAAAAAAAAAAATTTTTTTATTTAATATAATTTCATATACCACTGTTCAAAAGTGCAGGGTTGGTAAGATCTTATTCTCACTAAGGCTGTATTGTGAAATTACCATTAATATATATTTTATATGAACTATATATATATATATATATATATGTATATATGTGTAAAATTTCCATACTATGAACACTTATGTATAATAGTTTAATGATTTGGAGGATGAGTAAATAACAACATAATTTTGGGGGGGTGAACTGTTAAATTCTGATGAAAATTCACATTATAAATATGTAATTCCATTTGCATGGACTGAATTTATTTAGCAAAAATCAATAATTTTTTCTTAAGAGTAAATTGGTGACTACTATCAGTGTGTTTCATGGTGAAAACTTTAAAGATGCAGGGTCTCCTTTTCTGCTTTCACGAGCTCCATTTGGTTTTATTTGAAATTATAGAGATTTGACAAAACTGCAAAGCCAAAGGTAATATACTTCATCAAACAGACACTTCACTTGAGAAACAAGGCACAGATTACAAATAATGTTCCTTGGTTGCCTTGACTACATTTTCCAGGCTTCCTGAGGCAAACAATTTGACAGTTTTCTCTGTAGTTTATAATCTAGTTAGCGTCATTCCCAAATTTGTTTTGCTTTAGAAAATCTCAGTACCAGAAAAGCAGTTAGACACCATTTTCTCTGTAATTTTCTTAAGAATATATCCTTTGGCGTATTTTCATCATACGTACAGTTAGAAAATCAAAGCATGCCACTTAACGTTACACTAGAGGTTCACAAGTGGTGCGAAAAGGACAACTGCATCATCTTCATGTTCATTGCATTTCTCGTTTGTGGTCAATATCGATTTGTCTCTTTCTTTCCTTTTGTACACCCCCATTTCGGTCCTGACTATGTCCAACTATTTTTCTTGGATTGCACTCTGTCCTTTTTTCTTTCTATTCTCATGTTCACTGCCCTGCTCCTCTCCCCTTTTCTTCCTTTCCTCCCCCCACTGTGTTCCTCTCTTCACTATCCCATCCCGTCCCGTCCCCTCCCCTCCCCTCCACCCGTTTGTGATGGGTCCTTCAGCTGGCGTTGTTGCAGTACCGCCTCAGTATGTCCAGCATGCTGTGCCAACCCCCCGCCCCACCAGGCTCTGGGACCCTCCACACATACCAAGTACTTTTACCTTTTCATTCAGTTCCACGGGCTTCCTGGAGGTAACCTAAGATTAGATAGTAGTTAGACTAGGGGTTGGTTTTAACACTAAAGATTTAGGCAAGTCTTAAGTTGGGAGATTTGGTCTGATTAGAATGTGTGATTGAATTAATGTGACTAATAATTAGTCTTGTGATTTACTAAATTATTAGGATATTGTGATGTTGAGAGCTTGTAAATGTGAGAAATTGTTTTTTTTTTTGTTTTTTTTGAAAGCGTGTCTATTTTTATGTAGATTTTAACCCATTTTATGTTATTTACTCTTTTTATTTATCTTGATCTTTTTGGGGTGTTTGTTCTTGTGTCTTCAACTATGCAAACACTACTGCACTACACAGAATATGCAGACCAAATTGCCAAGACATCTTTTGTGTGATTGTTTTTGAAAATACCTTGTTTGTATATATGAAGCCTCAAGTATGATAATATATCTGTGGATATCATGTAAGGGGTTCTTGTCAATCAGTCTATGCTGCCTGTTTACACCTGGTATTGACATCCATCTCAGATGATCTGATCAAAAGTGGATAGATGAGACATGACATTTACACCTGGTAGTAACAAACATCATTGGGGGGATGGTCTCATTTTTGCAGGTTTGTTACCACATTTAGCTTCTAAATTAACATTTAATTTTTTTAAAGAGTATTTAAAATGTTATTAACATTTTTATTTTATTTCTTTTTAAATAATTGTTTTGTTCAAAGTAAGCTTATAAAACTCAATTTTAACAAAAGCTACATATGTATCTTAGTGTTTCATTAATTATATATGAACTTTAGCAAAACCAGTGTGAGAGAAAAAAACATTTTATTAATATTTATGTGAGGTTTTATTTGAAGTTGTATGAAATGTATACATTGATACATACAGTCATGGCCAAAAATATTGGCACCCTTGGTAAATATGATCAAAGAAGGCTGTGTAAATTAATCTGCATTAATCCTTTTGATCTTTTATTTAAAAAATTCACAAAAATCTAACCTTTCATTGGATAATCAGAATTTAAAATGGGGGGGAAATATCGTTATGAAATAAATGTTTTTCTCTAATACACATTGGCCACAATTAACGGCACCCTTTTATTCAATACTTTTTGAAACCTCCATTTGCCAGTTTAACAGCTCTAAATTTTCTCCTATAATGCCTGATGAGGTTAGAGAACACCTGACAAGAGATCAGAGACCATTCCTTCATCCAGAATCACTCCAGACCCTTTAGATTCCCATCTCCATGTTGGTGCTTCTCCTTTTCAGTTCACCACACTCATTTTCTATAGGGTTCAGGTCAGGAAACTGGAATGGCCATAGCAGAAGCTTGGTTTTGTGCCCAGTGACCCATTTTTGTGTTGTTTTTGAGGTTTGTGTTTGGATTATTGTACGGTTGGAAGATGCAAACATGGCCCATTATAAGATTTCTAACAGAGTCAGTCACTTA
>NW_015546114.1:109749-126271 GCF_001515605.1 Sinocyclocheilus anshuiensis | reverse complement strand
ACCTCCAGCAGAAATATAGGCCCACAACATCAAAAATACAGCAGTATATTTCATTGTACACATGGGGTACTTTTATCCGTGTTCACCAAACCCATCTTGAGGGTTTGCTGCTAAAAATATATCATTTTGACATAAATGTTTTTCTCAAATACATGTTGGACACAATTATTGAAATTAGAAATTCTTATGAGTAAAATATCGGTGAAGTATATTTCCATTCATATTTACAATTTTGAGTATACCAGGGTGATTATGAACATGAGATTATCCAGCCATGGCTTCCTGTTACACAGGAATATAAATAGGAGGGAAAACAAAGGCCAAATGCTCTCATCCAAAAACAATCCCCAGCATATTCTGTTGTCAGACACGACTGGAACTTCAAATGGGACTGGCTTCTACGGTCAGATGTAACTAAAATATTAGCTTTTCAGCAACAAACACTCAAGATGGGTTTGGTGCACACGGGGATAAAAATTACCCCATGTGTACAATGAAATATACTGCTGTATTTTTAATGTTGTGGGCCTATATTTCTGCTGGAGGTCCTGGACATCTTGTTTAGATACATGGCATCTTTGATTCCATCAAATACCAACAGATAAAAAATCAAAAAGTGACTGACTCTGTTAGAAATCTTATAATGGGCCATGTTTGGATCTTCAAACTGGACAATAGTCCAAAAACAAACCTTAAAAACAACACAAAAATGGGTCACTGGTCACAAAACCAAGCTTCGTGCAGATTAATTTTCACAGCCTTCTTTGATCATATTTACCAAGGGAGCCGATATTTTTGGCCATGACTGTACCAGTACTACTCGATTGAAATCAGTGGATTTAATCAAGTTCCTTAAATGAACTTCTCCATCACTGCATGTAAATGTCAGAGAAACCGGATAATACCAGGTATAAATAGGGTCTCGGATGTTATTAATACTCTTAAAAATCTGACTTGTGTTTGGACAATTTCTTAGGAGCCCTTCACGCCTTCGGAGGAGCACGTCCTTGTTGTGCGTCTCCTGGTCAAGCATCTGCACGCCTTCTCCAGCAGCCTGAAGCAGGAGTCAATCTCCTCCTCACCCTCTGCCCACTCCCACAGCAGTCCACTGGAAGAGCTCAAGCGGTGGGTTTTTATCTCTGTCACCTCACCCAAAGAATCAGGCTATAGAACTAAAACATCTGTAAATCTAAGCAGGCATGTCGTAAAGAGGAGCTATTCACCCGATCAGGCACCAGGGACTTGATTGAGCTGTCTTCTGTTTTACTGCTCTGTCAATAAGCCTCCACTCTCTGTCTCCCTTAGTGTGGTGGTACAGAGGTTTGTCCAGCAAAAGCTGTATGTCTTCCTACAACACTGCTTTGGTCACTGGCCTTTGGACGCCTCATTCAGAGCGGTAAATGTCTTTGAGTGCACCCTGATGTTTGGACCCTATTTTTATACGTTGGCAATAAACATTATGCACTGTTCAAAACATAGTGAGGGCTAAATGATGTATTCAATTTAATGCAATGTGTTTGTTTTGTTGTTTAGGTACTAGAGACATGGCTTAGTTACGTTCAACCCTGGAGATACACTGGAGAAAAAAACAACATGCAAGCAGACGGCCAGAACAGAATTGTTCCCGACAAATGGTATTTTATATATTAGGTGCTTGTTAAAAGATTACATGCACTACTGTTCAATAGTTTATACTTTTATTCTTCAGGAATGCATTAAATTGATCAAAAGTGACAGTAAAAACAATAATATATAAAAATCTAATAAATGAAACCTTGGTTAACATTCAACATGATAGTTTGTAACGTTCAGATCAGTGTTTACCAACAGGGTCCTTGTCATTCACAGGGCCTCATTTGTGCAGGAGAATCTGCTTATGTACACTAAGCTTTTCCAGGGCTTCTTGAATCGAGCCATGCGCACAGACTTAGTCAATGCCAAAAACGCCCTGATGGTCTTTAGGGTCGCCAAAGTCTTTGTTCAACCAAACCTGTCAGAGATGATCCAGAAGGGTAAGTGAGAAAGATTTTATTATATGATATGATATATTGCTTTATTATGAGAATTTGAATCTCCAGCTGAGCAGTTGTTCTTGGAGCCAGAGCATGCCATCCTGCAACGACAGAACCGTGTCTTCCTGACACCTTCACATGGTGTCAGCTTCCTCTCTTCTCGTCAGCCAGTGAGGACAGACAGCGTCTTCAAAGTCAAAAGTCATGTTTACAGCCTGGAAGGGCAAGACTGCCAGTACAACCTGATGTTTGGTCCTGATCTACGGAAGAATGTAAGCTGACAGTTAATTCTAGATCTAATTAGTGCTAAAAATCAGTGTTGAGCAGTCATGTTATCATGAAACAGAAAAGGATATTATAGACCATGATTACTTCTGTCAATTCCAGGTGCTAAAGCTCATCCAGATTATCGCCCAAGCCCGACAGACAGCTAAACGGATATCAGATCATTCCACTGAAATGGCTGCAAACAACTCTTTTCTCTCATGGTTTGCCGTTGGCTCTTCAGATCATAACAACACCTTTACCGGAGGAGAGATGGACGATATGGGAGAGGGTGTGAAGAAAACTCATGAGTTCCTGGACAAAGCCCTGGACTACCTGTGTCAGATATTCCGGGTTAGTCTATAACTGCTTTTATTTAGGATGTATGTCTGTTCTCCCTTTGTCTGCGTGGGTTTACGCCGGGTGCTCCGGTTTCCTCCCAAAGCCCAAAGACATGCAGGTGAGGTTAATTGAACATTCTAAAATTGTCCCCGGACGTGTGTGTAAAGACAAGACTTGTGTATGGATCGACTTGTGTATGGATTAACTGGTTCTCGCCATGAATATAGCCATAGATGCTGGATTGGCATTAAGAAAGAAATAAACAAACAAACAAACATTTAGGATGTATGTCATAAGTTACCGTTCAAAAGTTTGGGATCGGTTAAAATTTTAAAAATGCATTTGAAAGTCTCACCGAAGCTTCAATTATTTGATCAAAAATACAATAAAAACAGTAATAATGTAATTTATTCCTGTGAAGGCAAAGCTGAATTTTTAGCAGCCATTACAGCGTGACTTTAGTGCCACATGATCCTTCAGAATTGTTCTGATGCTTATTGCAGAAAATGTGATTCTTTGATTAATCGAATGAACAGCATTAATTTTAAAATCGCAACATTATAAATGTCGTTACCATCACTTTTGATCAGTTTCATGTCTTTGCTTATTTTAAGGGTTAGTTCACCCAAAAATTAAAACTGTTTTTAATTACTCTCCCTCATGTCGATCCTAACCCATAATACTTTCTTTCATTGGTACACAAATTAAGATATTTTTGATGAAATCCGAGAGCTTTCTGACCCTCCATAGACAGCAACGCAACTACCACGTTAAAGGCCCAGAAACATAGTTAGGACATCGTTAAAATAGTCCATGTGACATCAGTGGTTCAACTGTAATTTTATGAAGCTACGAGAATACTTTTTGTGCATAAAGTAAACAAAAATAACAACTTTATTCAGTAATTTCTTCTCTTCCGTGTCTGTCTTCGCTGTGCAACAGTACCACGACTGATGTCACATATACTATTTTAATGATGTGTTTACTATATTTCTGGGCCTTGAATGTGTCAGTTGCGTTGCTGTCTATGCAGGGTCAGAAAGCTCTTGGATTTCAGCAGAAATATCTTAATTTGTGTTGCGAAGATGAATGAAGGTCTTACAGGTTTGAAACGACATGACAATGAGTAATTAATGACAGAATTTTCATTTTTGCGAGTACTATCACTTTAAGTATTTATTTCTTTCAAAAAAAAAAAAACTTTTTTTCAGACCTCAGGCTTTTGAACAGTAATGCATATTTTTATTTAAAAATATACAGTTATAAACAGTTAATTTTGTTTCATATGTTGTACAGTTGAATGCAGGGCAGCTGTCTCAGCTGATGGTCAATGTGGCGTCTGTAGATGATGAAGGGGCATCTAAACAACTGCCAGACTGCATCCCAAGTGAAAATGGCTTTGTTTTAACAGACCTGGGCAGGTTGCAGGTGAGTTTTAGTGTGCCAGTCTTCTTCAACATATTCATTTTGCTAGTCATAACAGTAATATTCCCAAAATTCGATTTCATATTTTTTTCAGATCATCAGTGGTCTTCGCAGATTTGAAATTGAATATCAAGGAGATCCAGAGCTTCAGCCTATTAGGAGCTATGAAAATGCTTTTTTGGTTCGACTGATGTTCCAGATCTCATCCTTTATTAATGCAAGAGTAAGAATATTGCTTAGCCCCATGGTTCCCAACCCTGGTCCTGGAGGCACCCCAACACTGCACGTTTTGCATGTCTCCTTTTTCTGACACCAATTTCAAGTCTTGAAGTCTCTACTAATGAGCTGATGACCTGAATCAGGTGTGTTTGATTAAGGAGGCATGCAAAACGTGCAGTGTTGGGGTGCCTCCAGGACCAGGGTTGGGAACCACTGGCTTAGCCTACAGTTTCATCCGAAAATGAACTTCATTATGGTCATTAATGTATTCTTTTCATGCGTTTCACTTTAATCAAATGTGACAATATTGGTTGTGTCCTATAGTTTGGAGACCACATGGAAGCGCTGTGTTCTCGACAGGACCTCCTGGGCAGTATAGGACGACACTACCTGAGCAGTTCCTCAAAAGTGGCGGAGCAGCGGCGGAAGAGTCCGGTGCCGCGGCAGAGGAGGGATCGTCCTCAGCGAGCCCGTCTCAGCCTGCGGGTGCTGGCCAGCTATCGCACCCTCCTCATCCTCCTCCTGCTCTACATGCTGTTTGCACTACTATCATTCGGTACTCTCTCCAGCACTGGACTCGTTCTCATCGTCAGCTTTCTATATGAGCTCCTGTTGATTTCTTTCATGAAAAACTAAAGACTAAGTAAAGGAAGATTCATGATGCCTTTTTTTATATTTAATTTTTTTAATGTCAATGCTAAACTTCTAGCGACCTGTTCCCATTAAGGTTTTTATATACAGTTATTTGCACTGCAGGTGTATTGGTACATTTAATGACAAAAATTGAACGGGGAATGTCGTATCTAATGCACAGTGTTTTTTTGTTTTTTTTTCCAATGAGAGGTGGTTAATCCAGCTTTCCAGTCATTAAATTCATTTATAATGGTGTGTTTTTGCCAATGTGACCGTCAGAACAATCCAAAGTTTGCACTTAACTGACTGCATTTCATTAAATGGACATAATGAATGTCTAATTTGTGTACTAGATTTCCATTGCTGTAGAAACTTGGATGTGTAGCACATCTCCAGGGAATTTTACATCGAATGAAGTATTGAATTGACTGTTAAATCTGTTATATCCCAGCAGAATTAGAGGAAGTAGTGCTGTTACTATAGCAGCCACTACAATATTAAAAGTTCCAGTGGGAGAGAACGGAGTGTACAGTCTTTGAAAACAAATCAGCTCTTTCTATGACAATGTGTATAGGCACTTTTAGGATTTTGGGTAAAACACGAGTTATGGCGCTGCGTGGTAGTGATACGTCATCCTTGTGAGTACACGTATGTGACGTAGTGCTGCAGTGAATCGAGCGAACTTGTTTCACAGCGAAATGGATACACGTGTAGCTTCGCTGCAGAGGAATATTGATTTCTTACAAAGAAACTTGCACGGTGAAATAGATATTTTAAAACGGGAAAATAAAGGTAAATTTATGTTCCCTTACATGTTATAGAAATAATGGGGTAAAACACGAGTTATGGCGCTGCGTGGTAGTGATACGTCATCCTTGTGAGTACACGTATGTGACGTAGTGCTGCAGTGAATCGAGCGAACTTGTTTCACAGCGAAATGGATACACGCGTAGCTTCGCTGCAGAGGAATATTGATTTCTTACAAAGAAACTTACACGGTGAAATAGATATTTTAAAACGGGAAAATAAAGGTAAATTTATGTTGCATTCCCTTACATGTTATAGAAATAATGTTTGGGCCTTTTAATGAACGATACATTCATGAGAACTAAGTGTGCTTCTATTATATGTAAACTAGTGTGCAACAATTATATATTTTTTTCTTGTGCTTCATAGATGGTATTTGTCCGTGTACTTTCAACAAACTTTATTGTTCTTACTGTATTTGACGTAATTCTCTGAAAATGGGACTAGATTAATAATGTTGCCTGTTTTGCTGTTATAATCTCTCTACTTGCCTAAATGTATCAGTTAAAAGCATAGTTCACCCAATTCTGTCATGTACTCACACTAAGACCTGTAGGAATTTATTTTGAAATACAAATGAAATGTTAGGCGGAATGACAGGGTCAGTCTTCATTCACTTCCACTCTAAGTAAAGTTGCAATGAAAGTGAATGGAGACTCGGGCTGTAGTCATCTCTTTTTCAGTGAATGAAAGACTTGCAGGTTTGAAGCAACACGAGAGTGAGTAAATGATGACAGAATGTGCATTTTGAGGTTTAATGAGGATGGGGTGTATATCAGAGCTGATACTCTAGTGTAGTACAGGTTGCCTGGTGACATCGAGTTTGCTGAATGAGGAAAATGAAAGAATGGCGTTTGTAACCTCTGGTTGGCAAAGGATCATTTTACTCAGACAAACGTTTTGGTGTTTTGTTTCTGACTGTCGAAAGGAGATTTGTTGTTAAGGTATTTTGCTTACAACAACGTGAAAGAAATAACAGTTTTGAATTTTCAGTTTCAAGATTTTTTTTATTACTGTTAATATTTTCCTGAAAAGCCATTAAATATACCGTAAGGTATTTTATGTAATGATATGCTTCTGAAAATGTCATAATTGTAAAATATAAATCAGTATCTTTAAACGTATTCCCACTGAAACAACTTATCCCATATAATGGACATTGTCACAAAAAGTGACTGTCCTGTTCGTAAGTGGAAATAGTTCATTAGGTTTCTGGTTGTCAGTGCTATAAGATATGATACTAATGACATCCAAAAAAAAACTATTCTTACAAATATTCAACAAAGTAACAAGCGTGACGTCTAGCCCTGGTCTTTTAACGTGACACATTGAATTTGATATATCATATGATGCAGTGAGATTCAGGCAGAAAAAAAGTCTTTCAATAAAGTTGTATTTTATTTGAATATAAAATCATAAATGACAATAGCAGAAAATAAATTGAGTTTAATCTGTAAAATCATAACACTCCAAAATATCTAAGAGATCACCAAGTTGTCTAAATAATTTGAGGATCTAAGCGTCTGAGTATAAGCTTCAAAAGACAAAGGCCTTTGCAGCATGAGCGCTCTCTCTCTCTCTCTCTCTCTCTCTCTATAAAGCAGAAGAACTTACATCCTCCTACAACATTACCATGATGTTGTGAATGTTAAACGGATTAATCAATTTTGTCATTATCTGCGTATTGTCAAACATTTAAGACGAATTAAGTAAGGACTAGGTCACATTGACATGACCCATGAAAAGCTACAGGTGTGAAAATAGAGATATGAATTGTGGTTTTACACCCTTCTAGCAGAAACGGGTTAGCAATCACTTTGCAAATACCAGCTCTTGGAAAGAACATCTAGTACCAAAAAGGCAAATTCACAAGAACATCCTTTACATATAAAATATAAAAAAAGGTGTTTATCATCTTACCAAAACATTCTTTTACCATAACAAAATGTACCTTTTTTATGTCAAACCAACGAAAAATATACTACATCTACGGAATAAAAATCATTCTTTTACCATAACAAAATGTACCTTTTTTATGTCAAACCAAAGAAAAATATACTACATCTACGGAATAAAAATAAGAAATGCATACAAAAGAAAAAAGATGAGTAATACAAAAAACGTTTTTGCAAGATTTTTAAGTCTCTTCTGCTCACCAAGCCTGCATTTATTTGATCCAAAGTACAGCAAAAACAGTCAAATTTCGAAATATTTTTACTTTTATATAAATAACATAGAAAAATTATAGAATTATATTTGTTTTACATTTGAATATATTTTAAAATGTAATTTATTCCTGTGATTTCAAAGCTGAATTTTTAGCATCATTACCCCAGTCACACATTGCTGCTCAAACAACTTTTATTATTATTATTATTATTATTATTATTATTATGTTGAAAACAGCTGAGTAGAATTTTTTCAGGTTTCTTTGATGAATAGAAAGTTCAGAAGAACAGCATTTGTCTGAAATAGAAATATTTTGTAACATTATAAATGTCTTTATCGTCTCTTTTGATCCATTTAAAGCTTCCTTGCTAAATAAAAGTATTAATTTCTATCATTTATACTGACTACACTTATACTGACTCCAAGCTTTTGAATGGTATAGTGTATAATGTTACAAAAGCTTTTTATTTCGGATAAATCAGAATTAGCTTTATTCGCCAGGTGTGTGAGAATCCAGAAATTCAGAATCAGAATCAGCTTCATTCGCCAAGTGTGCGCAAACACACAAGGAATTTCATAACAAGAAGCTCTTGGTACATACATGCATACATACATACATGCATACATACATACATACACATCTGACATGAGAACAGAAAAAAAAAAACATTTAAAATAGTAAAACTTAATAAATAATGTGTATGAATCTGGAACAGTAGATTTATGTACAGATTTGTGCCTTATTTCTATATAGAACTGTATAAATAAAGAGATATGCATATGTATTTACATAATACTTGAGAAAGAGGCAATAATGGCTGATAAATTGCTAATAAATGCTGATCTTTGGATCTTTCTATTCATCAGAGAATCCTGAAAAAATGTACTCAACCGTTTTAAATATTGATAATGATAATAATAATAATAAATGTTTCTTGAACAGCAAATCAGCATAGAATGATTTCTGAAGGATCATGTGACACTGAAGACTGGAGTAATGATGCTGAAAATTTAGTTTTGATCCCAAGAATAAATTACATTTTAAAATATATTCAAATAGAAAGCTGTTCATTTAAATCATTAAAAATATTTTACAATATTACTGCTTTTGCTGTATTTTGGATCAAAATACAGTGAGCAGAAGAGAATACTTTAAAAAAAATCTTACTGGTAATGTTTAAGTAACATAAGAATAATATGAATATAATGAAGAGTAACAAAAACAATTAAAAATAATTTATAGTGTGTAATAATGAATATGAGAATTTAAAAAAAAAAGATAAGAAAAATATAACAATATTGCAAATTTGCATACACCATCATAAATTAAACATCATTCTCCATTGTGTATTTTTATGTAAATATGTGGTTACAGAGCTGCAGTATAAGCTGACAATGGAGCTTCCAAATTCGAGCAGTAAAGGTTGAGTGACACTTGTGTTCTCTCTCACATCTTCTCAAACAAAACCATTGGACAGGTGTATGATTGGTACACGTTTAACTTGCACCAAAATTCCACGACAGGATCCAGCCGGAGAATCTGTAAGCATACAGACAGCAACGAGTTCCAGAGAGACAGAAAGAACTATCTGGAACAGATTTTGGAGGAAACCTGCTCACCACAAGCCACAGAGATCAGGTGCTTACAAAACTGCATATAACATTTTTTTATTAATTAATGTAATTTAACCTAATATTTTTTGTATTTTTTTTTTTCATTTAATAAATTAATAACATTCTTCTTATACCTACAGCAGTCATTTACAATGTAGAGAAACCAGATCAAATTCCCTCATAGCCGACAGAACAGAAGCCAAAGCAGGGTTCATCACTTCTCTACAGCCTCTGATGATCCAGTGTAGTCCATCTCAGGCCCCTCGACCTCCCACCCTACAGGAATGTGAGGTCATCATACGCCAGCGGTACAATGCTAACAGCCTGCAGTCCCAGGAGGTGAGATCATATATTTCTTAATGCCTTTCAATATATTACATAATCCATTTGAATTTGTCTTCTCTCAGATCCAACGTGTGAAAGCTGTTCTCAAAGACATTGTATTCAACACGAAAATAATTGCAGAGAATTACATTTTCACCAAGGCTTATCTTGCTGATGGTAAAAGGTAATTTTGTTTTTCTTTGCATCTCACCCCAAAATCAAAGGAAAATAAGAAAACTGCAAGAATATATATATATATACCAGTATATATTTTCCAGTGATTGATTTTTAGGTTTTATTGTAAACATGAATAAATGTAATTGTGTACAATTATTTACTTTAAATTACAAAAAAAAGATATACTTTAAAATGTATCTCTTATATTCTGATTCCTTAAAAAGACTCAAACAAAATACATCTAACCCATTTGTAAAAACCACTGTTTTAATAAGGCATGAGTCACAGGCTGAGCTGGGAGAAACACCGGTACTATCTCAATCCTCTCCCATTTGGGGTAATGCATTATTTGTTCCAGGGAAATCAGACATGGGCTTTAAGCTGTGGTTACAGAAAGGCTTAGAGAAGATTGTAGATCTTTATGAAGATAATATACTGATGCCCTTTGAAACTTTAAAGGAAAGATACAAAATTCCTCAGTCTCATTTTTTTAAGTATCTTCAGATCCGTAATTTTATACGATCTAGGACTCATTCATATCAGTGTCCTACTCCAAGTAGTTTAGAAGAAATGGAAGTTAAAGTTCCCAGTGCTAAATACAACATTTATACGCTGTATAGCAAAATTGTTAATGCTTCCAAAGAATCTACAAATCATAAAAGATTGGCTTGGATTGATGATCTTCAGATGGATGTTACAGAAAATGAGTGGGAAGAAAGTTGTGTTCAAGCGCAAACATTGTCGATCAATACCCGTTTTAAACTAATCCAGTATAATTGGATAATGAGAACATATATAACACCAGAAAAGTTGAATAAATTTAATCGAAATATTTTGGACATTTGACTTACAAGGGAACACTATTTCATTGTATTTGGCAATGTGAGTACTTAGTCCTTCTGGAAAGAATTAGTAGGTGTAATATCTAAAACTAGAGGTAAAGAAATCCTGGTTTGCCCTACAATCTGTATTCTTGGTCTTCTTCCACCCGCCTCATCTTTGAAAACATATGAACAGAAGTTTGTAAACCTGTGTCTACTACACACGAAACGCCTGATTGCCATTCACTGGAAAAGTATTCATGGTCCATCTCTGTCACTCTGGATTAAAGAATTGTCTTCTTGTATAGCAATGGAAAGACTAATTTACTCAATTAAACAAAAAATGCACATATTTTACAAGATCTTGGTCTCCTTCCTACGTTTTTTAGATCAGAATGGACTGACTCTTGAGTAATACCAAATAATGTGATCATGCCCAAGTGTTTAATGGCAGTTGACTAAAGTGTGAACTGTTTCTGATTCATTTTAACATTTTTTTGTTTTTCATTGGTAATTACATATGCTGAACTGTCATTTTCTTAAGGCATTTTACAATAATGGCCCTTTATTTTTTTATGTGTATGTGTAAATGTTTCTTATGGCTCTTATGTCGGGGGTAGTGTGGGTGTTCTTTGGTTGGAGTTTGGTTACAGTTACAATATATATGTAATTCCTTTTCTTAATATTTTGAAACAATAAAAAAAAGTATCTAAACAAAATGTATCTCTTACATTATGGTAAAAAGATCAGAGTGACTTCACAAAGTTTGAGCAAATATGATATCGTTTTCCAATATATATTCAGATGGCCTTTTACCCTTACCTTCATTTTTTGGCAGAGCTGACGAATCAGACACATTTCCTCAGCTTTCTCTCCAAACACTGCCTAAAGGACTGTAAGTCATTGCTTGTAAATATCTGTATATAACATGTATATTATATATATATAGTTTCCAACCTGACTGACAAACAGTTCAGTTTTGGAGATATGAACCTTTGCTCTGTTACTATTTGAACAGACCTGTGTCTCAGGCTAGTAAAGCAGAGAAAGTGATCCTCCCTGCCCTCAAACAGCCCCTCAATAACGTAGCAGACAGACACGGGAGGATTCAGGCTGTGCAGAGACGTCGTCTACAGAGGACTATGCGCTGAAGGACCAGTCATGTGGTTACGTGACTTCTGTGCCACACATTTCAGACTGAAACAGCAGTTTAAATGTCTTTATTAATGAAGCAATGCACAAACAGTTAAGGCCTTAGTGTACGTGACTAAACAAAACAGATTATAATTCAGGTAAATAAAAAATGACTAAGTATTAATATATTGCCATCATTCCATAGAGGTGCAAGGATTATACTGGGCTGATAGTGCTGATGGGAATACATTCTAAGCAGCTGAAAGGCAAGCCTGCCTCACGCTTTGAGCCCAGGTGTTCAGCAGCGCCGTCACCGAGTGCTTGTCAGGAAGCTGAAGGAGTTTAGAGGTCATGTTCTTATGCACACTCTGCAAGAAGGGGTTGGCCTCTGAGGAACAGAGTGAGGGACGCAAGGAAGTGATGAGTTAATGCATTTCACAGCCTATGGATTTTCATTTAAATTGGGAGCTTAAGAGTGTTTGCATTTTAAAAGGCAGCCTAAGATAGCATGCTGACATTTAATGCACAAATCAGGCTTAGACTCACCATACTGCTGACCGTCATCTTCCCAGTGGGGGCTCTGATCGGGGTAGTCCGCTGGAATGCTCAGCTGAAGAGGGGGAACACTGGGAAGATTTTTATCATCTAGACAAAGACAATGACAGGAGTGAATAGACCCAATATATATATATATATTTTTTTTTACATCTAAAGGGCGCATATAGTGGGCACAGGGCCTGAACTGACCTAGTTTACATATGAGATGCACCGTTCCATTGTTGCTGCAAAAGGACGGGTCTAGATTGACCAGGAATTTGGAATGAAGACGAGCCACCTCCCCTTGAAGTATGTTAGGGATGGTCTGGCGCTCGTCATCCTCCAGCTTCCGTTTACGGGAAGGAATTGAGGGACCCCTGGAATTAAAGATTATGCATTTTAATGTTTAAATTTAGGAGTTAAGGCTGGGTGGTATATATACACCATACACTGCTTTTCATTTTTAAACTCAAAACTATATATTGTGAAAAGCTTAATGAGGTTATTAAAAAAGCATTTAATACATATGTATAACATGGCTATGTAATATAAACTCCATTATAAAATTACTACTATTGTGATATAACGTTTATAATAGATATTATCATTCGAAAGTTTAGTCATTACGTTTTTTTTTTTTATCAAGTGACAGTAAAGACATTTACAATATTACAAAAGATTTCTATTTCAACTAAATGCTGTTCTTTCAAAGTTTTTATTCTTCAAAGAATCCTTATAAAACTATCAGTTTCTACAAAAATAATAAAAAGCACCACTGCTTTCAACACTAATGATAATAATAAGAAATGTTTCTCAAGCATTGTTATATATTATATATTAGAATCATTTCTGAAGGATCATGTGACACTGAAGACTACAGTAATGACTTGTGAAAATTCAGCTTTGTCAAAGAAATTACATTTTAAAATATAGCAAAATAGAAGTTATTTAAAATTGTAATTATATTTCACAATATTACTGTATTTTTTATAAAATAAAAGAAACATTCAAAAACATCTGAAAGGTAGTGTTCATTATATACCACAAAAGCAATGCCCTGATGATTTAAAATGTAGGCCTGTTATTTGTAAAGTTTTACATTAAAGGGATAGTTCACCCAAAAATGAAATTTCTGACCCTCCCATAAACAGCAATGTAATTACCAAGATCAAGGTCCAGAAACGTAGCAAGGACATCGGTAAAATAATCCATGTGACATCAGGGGTTCAACCAGTTTTACGAAGCTAAGAGAATACTTTTTGTGCGCAAAGAAAAAAAAAATAAATAAAAAACTTTATTCAACAATTCGTCTCCGAGGAGCCTACAGATCTCCTTGCTACGTCTCTGGACTTGGGAACATTTCAGTTGTATTGCTATCTATGGGAGGGTTAGAGAGCTCTCAGAATTCATCAAAAATATCTTAATTTGTGTTCCGAAGACGAACGGAGGTCTTACGGGTTTGGAACGACATGAGGGTGAGTAATTAATGACAGAATTTTCATTTTTGGGTGAACTATCCCTTTAAGGAAGATAACCGACTTAAATGAGAGAAAATACAGATTTTTTCAGCTGTTGATCTTACGTGATTGGGGGTCCGTGAATTGCTGTCATAGCAGGAGCAAACGTGCGGTAAAGTGAATGGTTGAAAACCGGGGAGCGGATGTTGGCCAAGACAGCATCCAGCAGCGGCTGGCACAGGTACTGCTTTTTGGTAGAGGGCACTGGAGGAGGGGGAGGAGTCGGCTGCAAACCAAAGTCAGACGTCATTGTAGAAATTGGTTAAACAATAGAACTTAACTTTGACTCCCTATCTTGAAACAAAAGTTACTTACCACTGCCATGTCATTCTTTAGTTTCTCCAATGCTATTTCACACTTCTGTAGTGTTTTAAGTGGACATCTAGTGAAGGACAGCAATAACACAACCTTAATCACAAGACAAAGATCCGACACTGGAGACAATATTCAGCATGTCTGGTTTCTTACCTTGTGTTGGGGTCAGTCAAAATGTTGAGCAAACTTTTCATTTTGCTCAAATCCTTCTTCCTATCTGTAAAGACCAAACATAAACCATGATCTTTAAGATCCAAGTGGGGAAAAAAAATCAGCATCAAAAGAGAAGAAATCTCCAGTACCTTCATTTTTGTCTATTTTGTTAATCATTCTTCGCAGCGGCTCGATATATTTTGACAGCTGCTTCAGTTTGTCCATGTAAAGCTGGTCCTCAGATTGTGAGGCCCCTGCTGGGCTCATTACAGAGCTTGGATTGCCTGTAATCCAAAAAATAAAGAAATAAAATAATTATGATTGCAACAAAATTACAATTCTGGCCAGCAGTGATAAGTAAATAATAATTGTTATATCTAATGTCTAATTAAATGAAATAATTGTTATGTCTAATGTCTAATTAAATATAAAATTATATAATAAATAAATAAAAAATACATAAAAACTAAAAATCTATCATTTTAAATGTTACAATTGAATTTAGGCATCACAAAATTATAATGTGCAGTATTAAAATGAATTTTGAGATTTGCTAAAGATTACATTCAACAGTGTGACTGAATTGATCAGTTTTTAAAGATTAAGTGAGAAATAGATGAAGGAAATATAAAGTCCGAAATTCTCGTCCAACATTTTCATCATTAAAAAATAAATACAACCTCACATTGTGTCAATCACGTTTACACACTGCCTCTGAAACTTTCGTCCATCATAAAAAAATTCGGACCAGGTTCGATTTTCTGCGTTTTTGCATCCGTAGCAAGCATTTTGATAGGAAAGGATGACGAATATGAAAAGAAAAACAAAAACGCATACAAAAGTTTCGGACTCAGTGTGCAAAGACCTTAAGTGTAAAAAACACGGAATGTAAAAAACAAGTATGCACAATTAAATATTCAATATTAACTAATAGGCCTGGGCGATAAAACTGTATCGATATTTATCGACGGTACACCTTCTTCGATGACGATATTAAAAATGTTCGATATAGTGCACGATATAGACACGTGCTATGAGTGACGCAGACAGCACACACAAACACGAACACGAACATGAGTGCTGTGCCTGCCTGTGATGAGGAGATTGTGAATAAAAAAATGAATATTAGTCGAAATTAAAATAAACATTTGCATTTGAATGCAAAAATAGTACAATCGAATGTTAGGTGTGCATCAGGGAGCGTCATCAGTGGCGCATGAGATGCGGTGATGATGTTGTAAGTGATGTTGTAGTTTAACGTTTTGTTAGTCTAGCCCACGAGACGCGCAGTTGCTGCGTTATTTATTCAAAATGTTAGCGATATATAGTAGCTCAATGCGTAGAAGATCTTGATTAGGTTAAAACCGAACCCAAGCCATTCACACAGAACGCATATTCAGCGCATTTTCTAGACAGACAAATATAACTGCTGCACTCGCGTTACACAAGAGATGTATAGAAAGCCATGCAAAGTTAAAACAGTTTAAACTTTTAGAAAACACGTCACAAATTTGTGGAGGTTTATTCCTTTTCACTGCGTCTCATATGTTTTTAAAGGCAATCTGTGTGTATTAAGCAATGCATAAATACGTGATGCTGTTTTGTTCACAATTGTTTATGCAATTTACGAAATTATATTTGATTTATATGAGTTAATTTAGACGTAATGCACGTTTTTTTTATAGACAGTTATTTCCTTGCATTGACAATTTAACGTGCTGCATTATTTTGCTCATTGCGCCCTCCTGTGGCCTCGGGAAACAAGCCAAAAGTTTAAAGGGATAGTTCACCCAAAAATGAAAATTCTGTCATTAATTACTCACCCTCATGTCGTTTCGTAAGACCATCGTTCATCTTCGGAACACAAATTAAGATATTTTTGATGGAATCTGAGAGCTGTCTGACCCTGCATAGACGGCAATACAACTGAAATGTTCCCAAGTCCAGAACCGTAGCAAGGAGATCTGTAAAATAATCCATGTGACATCAGGGGTTCAACCGTAATTTTACAAAGCTACGAGAATAATTTTTGTGCGCAAAAGAAAAAAAAAAACGACTT
>NW_015546114.1:108914-109387 GCF_001515605.1 Sinocyclocheilus anshuiensis | reverse complement strand
CCTGTGATGAGGAGATTGTGAATAAAAAAAAAGAATATTAGTCAAATTTAAAATAAACATTTGCATTTGAATGCAAAAATAGTACAATCGAATGTTAGGTGTGCATCAGGGAGCGTCATCAGTGGCGCATGAGATGCGGTGATGATGTTGTAAGTGATGTTGTAGTTTAACGTTTTGTTAGTCTAGCCCACGAGACGCGCAGTTGCTGCGTTATTTATTCAAAATGTTAGCGATATATAGTAGCTCAATGCGTAGAAGATCTTGATTAGGTTAAAACCGAACCCAAGCCATTCACACAGAACGCATATTCAGCGCATTTTCTAGACAGACAAATATAACTGCTGCACTCGCGTTACACAAGAGATGTATAGAAAGCCATGCAAAGTTAAAACAGTTTAAACTTTTAGAAAACACGTCACAAATTTGTGGAGGTTTATTCCTTTTCACTGCGTCTCATATGTTTTTAAAGGCAA
>NW_015546114.1:92645-106274 GCF_001515605.1 Sinocyclocheilus anshuiensis | reverse complement strand
GCTCGACGTAAACAACGTATGCTGTTCTGTGTCAGCTGCGTCACACCGGATCTGTGTCCTACGTTGTTGTTATTTGATCTGAACGAAAACGGCGTATCCGTGTGACGCAGCTGACACAGAACAGCATACGCTGTTTATGTCCAGCGGATACTCTCCAAAATGGCACTACAGGGTGGCAGGGTGGTAAGGGGAGGAGACTAATTGTTTAATAAAGTCTTCTTTTTTTTCTTTTGCACACAAAAATTATTCCCGTAGCTTCGTAAAATTACGGATGTCACATGGATTATTTTACAGATCTCCTTGCTACATTTCAGTTGTATTGCTGTCTATGCAGGGTCAGACAGCTCTCAGATTCCATAAAAAATATCTTAATTTGTGTTCCAAAGATGAACGACGGTCTTACAGGTTTGAAACGACATGAGGGTGAGTAATTAATGACAGAATTTTCATTTTTGGGTGAACTAACACTTTAACCTATTTAATCTGCATATAAAACATTAGAAATGAGATATTTGTTTAATTTTTATTTTGTGTTTGACTGTTAAAACTAAAAAATATTTGTTGTTTCTCTCAATAAATTGAGTTAATTTAAAAATGCAGTGGTTAAATGTAAAAAAAAAATTCTATTGCTCTTTGTTTTAAAAAAGGTTATAAAAATGTCAATAATAAACATTATTATAAACAAGAAACATTATATCGTTGATACATTTTTTAGCTATATCGCCCAGCCCTATTAACTAATTTATACATAGCTTAAAAAACAATTCTATTAGTATAACAAGAAAGCTGTTCTGTACCTGGTGTATTGAGAGGTCCTGGTGAAGGTACCTGGAGGGGGTAACTCTGGGGGGTGCGTGAAGATGCAGGACTCTGGGATGGCTGAGGAGAGGGGCTGGGTTGGAAACCTCCAGGAGAAGGGGTTGGACCAGAGCTAGAGCGAAAAAGTTTTAATTAACCTTTTGTAGTTATGTCAATACATAGTAGAAAAACTAAGCTATTTCACTATACCTGACAGAGTTGGGCTGAGAGGAAGGAGGCTGGGGGGATGGCTGAGGCTGGGGGGGAGGTGGCATCGGCTGGGGCGTCTGCACCTGAACTGAGGAGGGTGATGACATCATTTGTTGACCCTTTGTGAAGAAGTTAGGAGAGAGAAAAAATGAAAATGCATTCAAAGTAACCACATGACTGGAGGAAAGCTGGCACTGCACTGGTGAAGCCAGTTACCTAGAGATAACAGACATCCAGTCAAGATCGGCTTGCTCTGACTGTACAGCACCAGTAGATGGCGCTATATAACCAGTAGATGGTTGCTTCCAATTAGCTTCCTAGCACTTTAAGAGAATAGCAAAATCCAGTCCACTTACCTGTGCCACACACTTGTCATTTCAATTTTAAGCTGCCCTAAGTGCTTCTGGGTCATTTCTGACTAAATGTTTCTGATTGTGAAACTAGTTGGGGGGGGGGGATTAAAGAGAGGCAGATGAGTGTGAATTATGGACAGCCTTCGCTCTAGTGTAACCCACTGGGTTGCAGCGCTGAGACCCAGCACTTAGCCCTGCGGTAAATACCTGTGGCATTTGCTGTCCTCCAATGGCAACAGGGTTTTGAGGAATGGCAGAGTTCGGGGTGGCACGGGGCAACCGAGGTGGAATTTGCATCCCAGGACGGGGCATCATCTTTGAGGAGGACAGAGGGGACAACAGACATGTCACAAGCAAAACAATAAATGCAGTGCATCAGCGGACATGAGGAAGCACATGCAAGAATGCAAACAGAACTAGATTCGACAGGTCTGCAAGCACAGATGCACATACAGTCACATTCAATTACGCAACACGAGGCTCTCCAAAAATAAAACAATTTGGCAGTATAGTGAGCTTCCTCTCATTCCTCAAGAATATCCTGGGTTCAATACAACTTCAGCTCAATTGACAGCACTTGTGACATGATGATTACTACTTACAAAAATTCATTTTTGACTTGTCCTTCTCATCTTTAAAAAAAAAAAAATCTGGGGTGCACTTACAACAGAAGTGAATTGGGCCAATCCATTTCAATACTAAAGCCAGATACAAAATATTAATTATTTCACACGAGTGTGAAAAAAAAAAAAATCACTTAACTTTTCTGAGTAAAGTTACACCTAAACGTAACACCTAAAATGACAAGAATAACTTTACAGCTCAAATAACAGACGGAATACATTTAAGTGATTTTACTCAATTATAGGTTTCACATTTTTGCTTTTAAATCCTTCAGAAAATGGCCTCATTTACATTTGCAGTATAAGGCTCACTGTAACTGGTTGTGGTAACCAAAAATGATGCCAATTGAGCTTAAATTGTATTGAACCTCAAATATATTTATTTAACAACACTGGTTGTCAAGACAAGGCAAGCCACAGGCCAATGGATTTCATGCTGTCTTTTCATGTACCACAACCATGCAAGGCAAGAAAAGATGCAATGGGTGCTTCTGCATCTCCAACACGCCTTTTAAATTTCACGAACCGTTGTGACTTCCGTCAGAACTACACAGTCACTGCCTTCAGTCACCACCCCGAGCACCGCCCACCGTCCCACACTCCTTTTGCCAAACCCCCAGACAACCCCCAGACTTGCTCCTAAAATAAAACTCCAGAAAGGTGTACAATATGGGACCTTTAACTGTAAATTAAAGCTGTGGTTGAGCTTGCCATCTACTAATGGCTTTCAGAGGGGTCAAACAATGTGTGGATGCTATTCAACCATCGATATCTTCCTTCAAATACATTCAAGGTATCATTTAAAAGCCCAAAGGACAATATTGGAGTATGTTAGCAATCACTGCAAACTGTCATTTACACAGCGTTTTTTTTAAAGGAATGCATTTCTTGTCAGGTGCATGCAGAAAGTGCTTGTGGGCTCAAAATAGTAAGCATGCAATCAGGCTGTTAGCTGCACATACACGCATAATACAAATGAGATTAAAAACTAAAGCTACTCAAACTTAAACTGGCTGCTCTGCTGGATTTCACAGCTCTGCAATAGAATAGAGATTTCCATCTCTAGATTTAGTCTAAACTATGGCCACACATATGGGACAAGGTGAAGGAAAGCAACATGAAGCAAAATGTTATCTTCCGCCGAATGCTCGCAGATGGGAGGGTCACCCTTGAGGGAGAGATCTGACTAAATGTATTTGAGAAAGTAAGACAGGCAGCTAGTTTAGCTTATATATGGTTAAAAACTGGATGTACTTTATATATACCAGCTAATGGCAAGTGCTAACAAATATAGCAGAAATAGCCTCCAGAATGCATTTGTAGCAAGAAGTGTTGGGCATTTATTCAGTGAGATTACCTGTAGAACTAACTATGCTTTCAGCAGTGAGATTTTTTTGTATCAGAATCAGTACCAACATATACACATATATATATATATACACATATATATATATATATATATATATATATATATATATATATATACACACACACATATATATATATATACACACATATATATATATATATATATATACACACACATATATATATTAGTGCTGTCAAATGATTAATCACGATTAATCAAATCATTAAACAGTACACACTCATGCATTATTTAAACAAAAACTTTTATTTTGGATGCCATTAAATCAGGATTAATTGTTTGACAGAATATATATATATGGGTCAAAAATGAGACATCCCATTTTGATGTCCACATCAAATTTAATTTACAAAACTGATTTTATATACATAGAAATCATATTAAATAAATAAAAGAAAATACTAAATAATAATACTAAAAAATTGTTTTTCAAATGATTAAAACCTTCTTGATAAAAAAACCTAGGGTTAAACCTAGTGGTTTGAAGGGTAGTGGAAAAAATTGGTAAAAATTACAATTCATTAGCTTTTGAAGGCTGCACTGTAATCCTTAAATAGAGAATTTTGATGTCATCTAATGATTCTTTTCCAAAAAATGTCTTTGGTATATGAACTATTGTTACATTTTAGTGGGTGTCTTATATAAATTGTAGTAAAAATGTACAATAGTCATTATTTTTTACCCAGGAAAAAAAATTAAAAATAAAATTGAACACTAGACATTCTAATGTACAGAGAAAAAATAATAATTTAAAGCTGATTGCAATGTATAGTTTTGATGTCTGACCTATATTTTATGTATACTGACCAGAGAACGAGGCTCACTGCTGTGGCCAACAATTAAACCTCGGTTGACAAAAATAATATTGACGTATAATCCTTGTGTTATTATTAGGACATGTGCAGTACACTACGGCCCACCACCAGGCAAGAAATAGAGTTTTGACATTCAAAAGAAATTCAAGTGTTGATTTTGGTAGCATGCAATCACTCCACGCTTAGTCTCTTATCTCAGTCCTCATCACGGCTTGCACTGGGCTTACCTGGCCAGGAACTGCAGCGAGCTGGCCTGCCTGCTGGACCTGTTGAGCCTGCTGTTGTTGCTGCTGCTGTTGTTGCTGCTGCTGTTGTTGTTGTTGTTGTTGCTGCTGCAATACTCTCGCCTGCTTGTATAAACCCAAGCAAACAGGAAGGTATATGAGACACTGAAACTGCCAGGTGCAATATGCATTTCATCTGACTATTTACGATCACATCAACCAAGACGAATGTCAATAATAGGTGTAAAAAGTGTTATTATGAATTTTGCATTATTTGCAGTTTGCAGCTTTACCTGCATTACCTGCTGGAGCTTCAGGTGTTGCTGCTGTTGTTGGCTGAGTGAGCTGATGGGTTGATGCTGTCCGGGAGCCATTTGTGCTAATGACTGGGGCACCATGACTTGCTGCTGCTGCGAATGAGGGGGCATCTGACCTGCCACTCCCTGAGCCTGCACCTGGGCTTGACCTTGAGCTTGGACCTGGGCTTGGACCTGAGCCTGGACCTGGGCTTGAAGCTGCTGTTGCTGCTGCATTTGAGCCTGGGCTTGAGCTTGAGCCTGAGCTTGAGCCTGAGCCTGGGCCTGGGCTTGAGCCTGGGCTTGAGCCTGAGCTTGGGCCTGAGCTTGGGCCTGAGCTTGAGCTTGAGCTTGGGCCTGGGCCTGAGCTTGAGCTTGTGCATGAACCTGTTGTTGGTGCAGTTGCTGCTGCTGCTGCTGTTGCAGTTGCTGCATTTGTGCTAACTGCTGCTGCTGCTGCATTCTTGTTTGGTGCAACTGGAGGCAGAGCCATTAAAACAATATATACTCAATGAGAAATGAAACATCACCAAAGGAACTCAATTAGGGCTGGGTATTGGTACAGATAATAGTAATCGATTAGATTCCAATTCACAAACTCTTGATTCGATTCCGATCTCTCTACTAATACTGTAAACTATACAGGGAATCGTGTCATTTGGTACATTACTATAGTTTTAAAGGTTAAAACTAATAACAGTCTCCAAAATTAATGGGGAATATGTTGAACATCCTGTTTTACAGAATAGGGAAGTTTGTTGCACATAACTTTTATCTCTATTTATATTTAGATATAACCATCAATACTCAAAAACTGAGTTATATAAAAACATGTAAATTGCACATAAGGCAGTACATCAACTTTTTAATGCTAAAATTATTTCTACTGCAGTTTGTTGTTGAAATATAAACATTTAAACAGTGGCTAACATCATTTATTCTACATAATACAGTGCATATATTCAGCAAAATGCTTCTCTCTAGAGCTTTTTCTAGTTGACTATATCGAGTCTATGGACACTGAATGGCTTTCATTGACGTCTTTCTATGTTTAAAACACTGATTGAGTTATTACATGAGACATGATACATTTCAGTAAGTTGTACTGTTTCTTTCAATATATATTCTGATGTTCATTCGTGTTGATTTTCTGTTATAACTTGTAGTAAAGAGGAAAGGATGAGCAGGTGAACTGAGGCAGTTACAGTAATCTGTCATTCCACGTTAAAAAGAGTTTTCATATTCTTTATATGTTTACTTATGAATCCAAAATGAGGATTTGTAAAGAAGAATGTCGGAGGATTTCGATATAAGCCAAGAGGAGACTGGTTTTCCTTTGCTAAAGTAAGGAAACTTTGCTTCCTTTGCTCCTGTAAACAAATGTTGGTTTTCACGAGACTCACCGGCACATGCGCAACGCCGACATCTTACGTCATCCTCCCGAAGCTGCTCCGTGTACAATAGTGAGCGCAAGCTAGATTAAAGTGATTATTACATTTTGAATATGGATATTTTTCTTACAAAAACGCATCGATTCACTATAGGAGGCCTGTGTTCACCCCCCGGAGCAGTGTGAGACACTTTTTTTTTTATGGATGGGCACTTTTTATTTCACTTCATTTGGACTGAAGCACTGCAACACCCACTGACTGCAATGATAGAGCTTGGAATAAGCAGGAGAATTTTTAATATAACTCCGACTGGATTCGTCTGAAAGAAGAAAGACATATACACCTAGGATGACTTGAGGGTAAGTAATTTATGCACTAATTTTCATTTTTGGGTGAACTAACTTTAACCAGCTAATGATGTCATATGTTTGAATAAATTACAAGTTAGCCACCGTTTAAATGGTTATTTCAACAAACAGAAGTAGAAATAGAATTTTATCATCAAAAAGTTGATTTTTTTGTTTTGTACAACTCAAATTTTTTATTTGAGTATTGATGATTATATCTGACAAAGCTCAACTGCAGGTGCACTACAAAAAGTGTTTACTGAAGTTCCATTTACACATCAACAGAAAACAGCATATAAAGTTCATCTGAAAATTGGTTTATCAAAATTAAGATCAATTAAAACTGATTAATCGATATTGTCAACCCAGCCCTAGTTTTCACTGATTATTAGACTATGTCTTAAATGTTTTTTCTCCAAAAGAGGGGAAATTATTTATTGAATTAAATTATTGTGATTAATGATTTAAATATATATAAAATAAGTAGGGCTACACAAGACTTGGAATAAGTTGTACAATTATGACAAATTATTACAGAATTTTCTGTTTTAAGTAATCTAACCCTTTAATTCATAAGACATTCATGCAGTATTCAATGGATCATCACCACCACCATTTAAGTGGAGCAAACATTAATATTTCCATTCTCCATTACCTGGTTCTGTTGTTGCTGCTGAGTCTGGGCCTGCTGCTGTTGTTGATTCTGATGCTGCATTTGTTGATTCTGATGGTGTTGCCTTATCTGTTGGAACTGCATGGCATTCGGCTGCATAGCTGCTGGCTGCTGAGCCTGCATGGCTGCCTGTTGCTGCGACTGAAACTGCTGAAATTGAATGGACTGCTGCTGCTGCTGTTGCATCATCGGCATCTGCCCGGCAGCACCTGCTGAGATTGATATTGCATCACAGGCAATGTATGGGAATTAAAAATAAGATTATTAAACCACAGTTTCTCTAATCAGCTGACAGCTATAGAACTTACCAGCCTGCTGGCCTCCCTGCATGGCATGTTGACCCATTTGCATTTGCCCCAAACCACCCATTTGTGCACCAGGGGGCCGTGGTCCAATGCCAATAACTCCAGGTCCACCTCCACCCACTCCTGGTATACTTTGCAGGGCATTCATAGGGTCTAAAAATAAACAGTAATACCTTGAAATTTGGCAGAAAATGAACACATACAGTTTAATAGTGTATATAAGAAGATCTAAAATAGCACTTTAAATTTACCAGGCCCACCTTGTGATTTTTTATCTGCAATGAAAAACAAACTGATCAATACACAGTACACATACAAACGACACAGCTAAAAGAAAAAAATGTTAACAATGAAAACATAGTATATTGGTTACTTACGAATGTCTCTAAAATGAATTATCAGTCTTGCAACTAAAGACAAATACTCCTCCTGTTGAAAAAAATGATAGTATACTTATTGCACTTTTAACAATCACATACTAACAAATCTTTTCTGTTGGAGTGTAGCATGCATATTTAAAAGAAATACTTACTCTGGTCTTTGCCTTGATAAAAACATGGTTCTCCATGTCAGTACTGGACTTTGTGTGAGCAGTTCCTGCTTTTCTCATAGCTTCATCTCTGCAATATAATAAAGCAGAAGTCTGAATGTTTTATCACAATTGATGCATGACAAACAAGAACTGTTACCTATTGCTAACTGACTATCAATCATTTAAGAAATATCAAGAACATGAGCACTATTAGAAGAGCTGTTTTTTATTTATTTACTGCAACAAAGAAACATTTACTAGTAAAAAATATCAAATATTCTAAGAGAGATTTCAATACATGAATTCCTGAAATTAAGTGTATTGTTATCATAGAAGTATTACTCCATAGAATAGTCTTACAAGTTTTGGCGTTATTCAAATGATTCAAATATATCAACATATTTAGTTGCGTTAATAAATGTAACATGTTGCAATAAAATAATTATAACCTTATAGGTATAGCTCAGTCAAAAGTGAAAATTCTGTCATCATTTACTTACCCTCAGGATGTTGCAAACCTGTATGAATTTCTTTCAGCTGCTGAACACAAAAGAAGATATTTTGAAGAATATTGGTAAACTAACATTTGATAGTAACCACTAGCCACTGACTTCCATAGTATGGAATAAATGGATTTTATAAATGTAACACTATGGAAGTCAATAGCACCGTCAACTGTTTGGCTACCAACATTCTTCAAAATATCTTCTTTAATGTCTGGCAGAAGAAAGAAAAATCATACAGGTTTGAATAAAGTGGAGGCTGGTAAATGACGACAGAACTTTTTGGTATTTTGTTTTCTTTTTGGTATTCAGTATTTTTGGATGAACTATCCATTTAATATGAAAAGTGTCTGTTTTCAAAGTCACCAAAAACACAATTTTGGTGAAATCTTAAATTCCTTTTAAAAATATTAGAACAATCAATTCAAAACACTTGGCAATAAACACAACTCCAAAATAAGTGGCTAATTCTTTCTTCAAAGTGATTACAAAAGGTGCATTTGAGTGACTATTAGAAGAGTTCATGAGCCTTAAGTAATAAATCACAAGACAAATTAATTATCTTAAAGGTTGTCTTCTTTTGCCCACGACATGTTAAACAATATTTATATCAGCAGACTGTTTCGCTTGTACATATTTTGACTAATATTTAATGAGGCTAACTTTATATTAGCTAGCCGAATAGCTAAACAAGCTCAAAACAACATTAAAAAAATGTCATCTCATTTAATTAACAAAATACAGTGATTAGATTGATACCATATATAAATACACATACAGTCTATCATTGAAGATTTCGACTGTACTTAACAGATGAGCTGATAACACGTCCGAGCATCCGCTAGTTAGCAGCTAACTAGCTAGCTGCCCTCTGTTATTTCCAGAATGCGCTAATATAAAACATACAAAACAAATATTTGTATACTCACATTTGGGCCACTACTTTCTGTCGAAAGGCTGGACTCCTCCAATCACTATCAGGACCGGTGACCTCCATAACTGATAATGCTGAACAACGTTGAACAAGCTGTTTCCAGATTGAGTTAGCGTCTAGCGATGTCCGAATCGTGAATGTATCACTTTACTGAGTCGAATCTTTTCAATGAATCAGTTGATGCCGCTCACAAAACTGAACGATTCGCTCGAGAATCGTACTGTAACCGAACGATCGATTCTCGAGTCAATTCATGAATAGAAGAAATATTATAAAAAAAACAATGGAATGGAAATATCATTAATTAATTGTTTATCAGTTTTATTAAACACACAGCAGAGCCCGCTGTAAAAACTGTATTTTATTAAACGCTACTTAAGGTAGAGATAGGCCACAAATGAATTAACGTTAGTTTTTGTTATGTAAATGCAAATTATGTAGGTAAATATTGATCTGAGCTGGCTGCAACAATGTGAACTAGTACACAATAAATGTCAATAAACACTCTTTAAAGAAAACAATAAAAAACAGCAATATTCGATTGTCTTAAAGGCACAATATGTAATTTTCGCCGCTAGAGGGCGAATATTCAAAATAAACAAAGAGGCAACGGCGTAGTTTGATGACGCTATGACTGAGAGTAGAATCATGGGAGTTGTCGTCTTCATCATAGACATAATAAATACCTAGACGCCTCATTGGCCGCTCGACCGCACGTCAACGTCGCCGCCATATTGGTGCGGGCAACTGTCATATCGGGACAGGCGAAAACATACCTGACTCGTCGGCAGCTTGGGCATCTACAAACCGTCGCACAATAATAAAAACAGATCTCGGGGTATTATCTTTCACAGGTAAGACTGAACAGTTGTTTCTGTATGTTTTTTGGTCATTTTTAGCTTTATGTTAGATTGAAGATTGAAACCATGGAAGTTGATTTAGAATTACATAAAATCAAAACGATAAACAATAGTATAGACCTTGTAGCTGAATACTACAGATATGTGGATGATAAATACAGAGACTATATTCAAATTTATACAGATAGGTCGAAAGATCCTGAAACAGGAAGGACTGGATCAGCAATTTTTATAGTTAATCAAGGAGGTGAGGAAAGCAAACGAACCGCGAATGATCTGAATGTGTATTGTATGCTATCATGATGGCATTAGAATGGATTAGAAAGGAGGACAAAATGAGTAAAGTTTTAATTGGAAGTGATTCATTGTCAGCACTGTACAGTCTCAGGACAGGTATGTCCAATAGCCGTCAGGACATGTTATATACAATATTAACAACATATACAAGAGTAAAGGAAAAATGTAATGAGATACGACTGATTTGGACTGACTGATTTTTAGAAGAAATAGTGATGACAAGATTAAGAATAGGATACAGTCATTTAAATAGTACATTACACGTTATAGGGAAGCATCCTACTGGTTTTTGTGAATATTGTCAGACATTAGAAACCATAGAACATGTTCTTTTACGTTGCAGAAGTTATGAAGATCAGAGGAGAAATATGATGGAAGAATTAAGAAGAGATGGGTTGGTAGGGACAGGTATTAAAGATATACTGCAAAGTGGGGTGATTAGACAAAGCAGGAAAAATATTTGTAATTTCTTAATTAGAACGGATTTGATGAGGAAAATATGATTGTGGAAAACAAGCTGGAGGAAATAAACTGGAATAACATCGCAGGAGAATGGTCCAGAAGATGGCGGTAATGCAACGCTCTCGGATGCAAGCCGCCGTTAAACCTCAAAGAAGAAGAAGGTGACGTGATTGCCATGAAACGGTTCTTTGAACTGTTCGAAAAAATCGATTCGCGGAAATGTGTCTGGCTTCCTTAAAGCAAAACATCTTAAGGCTAAAAGTAGTTTATAACTCACCGATTTAGGAGAAAATCTTAAAAAATAATGAGCGTGTCAGTCCTAAATTTGGGACTCCTACATTTTTGCTCTGAGTATTTCACAAAGCATTTTAGCACTAAAACTAGCTCCTAAATCTGTGAAACGTAGTGAAGAGGACTCCTAAATCACTAAAACCACGCCACAAACTATCAAAATGGCTGTTGTCAGCAATCTGCCTCGGAACGTAAACATTTTAGAAACATTTGATGATAATGATCTTTTAAAAAGGTATCGCCTTTGGTTTTGGAGGATATCCCTACTCCAACTTTTCCTTTGATTATATCCTTGTTTTCATTTACCAGTTGGGCAAGAAATAACAGCTCTTCTTGCATCCAGTTTGGTTTTCTTTTATGTTTGCATGTCTTACTATTAGCCATGATTATTCTACTCTGTTAACTAACAGACTGTTTATATGCATATTCACCAATTGTTTACGAGAATACATGTAAGAGGCTGACAATTAGCTGAACATACTTGTTTAATTGATTAATTTATTTAATTTCACTTAGCCTGCGTTTTAATCTCTTGATTTGAATGTGGCAATTAACATTTTTATTTTTAAATCTTTATTTGAATATGGCAACATGATATTGGGCTCTAAAATAATCTCTGACAGAGGCTATCAGCCAATCACTGTGTGCATAGTTAGTGAGCATGCTGAGATCATCCATAGCAACGGAGGTCAACCCTGCCCTTACAGCTTAAGACTTTTCTCTATTCCTTAGTAAAAGTTTTGTCTCAGCAGCTTTGTGAATAGGTTTTAAGGGAAAACTCTTAGCTAAAACCTTTTTCTGCTATTTAGGAGAACTCTTAGTGGTAAAATAAAATGTTTTGTGAATATGGCCCTGAGTTTATACAGCTTGGACTTGGAAATTATGGATAAAATGATGATATGGTCAAAATCATCACTTGCCTAATAATTGTGCACACAGTGTATATACACACATATACACCCACATGTACACACACACACACATATGCATTTTTTTTCAGGTAATTGTATTGCACAGTGAAGTCTTTTGACGAAAATAATTAGATTCACTTTACTGCACCGTTGTATGACTAATAAAACTTTACATAGATGGTTTATATTACATTATTTGTAGCCCCTAAATTAAAGCTTGTTCTCACCATAACCAGTGGCATGTGTCAGATTATATATCCCTATTTTAAGTCATGGTTAAAGATTATTTTGATTTCTTCATTAATTAATCTGTGTTGATTTAGTATCACTGAGATTATAGTTTTATTATTATTTTGATTTAGTTTTCATCTCTGTATATTCTGTTTTTATTTTATTTTTAGTGACAATTTTACAAATTTTATTGTGTTTTGTCATTTTATTTTATTTTTTAATGTAGTTTTTATTATTTTTCATTATATTTTATATTCAAGTAACAAATATTTGGTACAATTGCACAATTTGGTTCCAAAATAGTTAATCACTGAATTACTGACTTTTATTTTCGTTTTCAGATAAGTGTAAGCAGTAAGCACTGGGGTGTGGTTATTATGCAGACAAGCCATGGGTGACATGTGAAATTAAAAACAATTTCCTTACGCATTTTTCACACATTGGTTGAAAGTTGGCTTCTTGCCGAAAGTTCACTGTATTTTTATTACTGTAGTATTATTCTTTTGTCATTTGGTGGCCATGATCAGTAATGCTGAATGTTAATAGCAGGCAATTGCCCATTCAAATCCTTCTTGATGACAAAATTTGAATAGCATGTCAGTTAGGCTACCCCTTATTGCATCAGGGCCCTGTAACATTTGTTGACAATGTTTACTTTAGGACTCAAAAACAAGTTGTGTGACATACACTACATTTTGGCCATTCTTGACAAAACGCTGCAATTTTAAGTGAGCAGAATTTGCCAAGGATACTGATGGTATATGATATCAATAACTAACTTATTTTTTTTTGCATTGATGTTTGTTCTTGCCTGAACAATGAGCACATCTTTGTAAAGGATGTGATGTAATAAAGCGGTATAACAGTGTCAGAGTGTGACTACTGATGATTCAGTATCCTCTGGTTTTGAAAGGAATTTAGATGCACTAAGATTCAGTGTGTGTGTGTAATATTCAGAAATGTGTGCGTTAATTCATGCAAAAGCAGTTTTTATAGGACCTTAACCTGCAGGTTCACTAGTTTTAAGGCATTTTTGGCTTTGTTTGATCTTAGACACTTCTGGCAAGCAACAGTTCATAAAAGCTTTGTGCCTTCTGACCTACTTTTTGTACACTTGGGGGGTGTGTGTGTGTGTGTGTGTGTGTGTGTGTGTGTGTGTGTGTGTGTGTGTGTGTGTGTGTGTGTG
>NW_015546114.1:88338-92570 GCF_001515605.1 Sinocyclocheilus anshuiensis | reverse complement strand
TTGTGTCTGTGTGTGTGTGTGTGTGTGTGTACTTGAGCGAAAGACTCTGTCCACAGATTAATTCCCACCTTGCAGGAGTGTTAGAAGGTTTCTCTTTTGATAATGTCAAACCAATTTGTTGCACCACTGATCCAAGGAAAGATTTCGAGACCTGGAAATGCAAGACATTATGAAATAAATCTGAATCTATTAACATTCGAGACTTGAGGTGACAGTGTTGCCAGGCATTGCGCAAGTTGGAGTTTCATCCGGCACTGCAACTAAAAGAGCTCTTCTTTATTAAAGGAAGAAAAGGAAATAATCCTTGAATTTGGCAATCTTGTAAAATGATTCAGAATAATTGCTGTTTCTTTTTTGTATTTAGGTTCTGGATGATAAAGTGTCTGAATATAATCTTGTCCTCTTTTATGCTGACTTTGACGTTCTACTCATGCAGACTGGGATTAACAATTTAGAAAATGCAACATAAACCATTTTTTTCGTATCCTGGGGTGTATGCACTTGAATAAAGGCCTGTTCACACCATAATTATGATTAGCGTCCACAACAATAATGTTGTGTTTATTCTAAGTGCACTCTGCAGTTTTGTCGTCTGCCATTTTAAATGCTCAGTCGCTTTAAAGTCAGGTGGATTTTGATTGACTGTTAATGTTTTTATCGTTCGTCATCGGAAAAAAAATTATCGTGAATGTTATCGTTCCTCTGTGTCATTACTGTTATACAGGTGCATCTCAATAAATTGGAATGTCGTGGAAAAGTTTTAAACTACTTCAGTCTGTGTGCATTGAATTTATTTAATACACGAGTTTCACAATTTGAGTTGAATTACTGAAATAAATGAACTTTTCCACGACATTCTAATTTATTGAGATGCACCTGTAGTTGTGTTGTGGATATCCCAATTCGTATATAATTATAACAATTATTGAAACTTTATAGTTAAGGGCCATTTACACCAATAACGATAACTTTATTAGCGTACACAAATGCACGATAGGATTGTGCAGTCATGTTGTCTGCCACTCTAAATGCTCAAACTCTTTAAAGGAGGGTGAATTCTGATTGGCTATCAATGTTTTTATTGGTCATCAACTATAATTCTCATAGAAGAAGAAGAATTGTTAAAACCTTATGGTTATTATAGTTACGGTTAAGGTGCAGTCATATTTGTGAAATTTTGAGGGACAAAACAGCTTCTGTTGGTCAGCATGGCAAATTCACATGACCAATTTGAAAATGAGTTAAATCTAGATGGGGAACATTTTCACCCTCACGCCAATATTTTTACTGTGCAGATTCCTATTGGAATAACTGGATTTCGCTCGTGAAATTTCAGAGGGCAATGACGAATGTGAAAGCAGCTTTTTAGTCATTGCTAAAAAAAAAAAAAAAAGAAGATATCTTATTGTTTTTGTACTCATTAAAATTTGATTAAGACTTTCTTACTTTTAAATACTTAACTACAGTTAAACTTAAACATGTTTTGGCTACAGATGGCTACTTAAAATCTCCACACTAAATATCCATTCTTTTATTTAAGTAGGCCTACACTCTTAAAAATAAAGGTTCCAAAAGGGTGTTTTTTGCAGTGATGCCATAGATAGAAGAACCATTTTTGATTCCCAAAAGAACCTTTCAGTGAACAGTTCCTATTTTGAAGAAAATTGTAAAAATCTAAAGAACCTTTTTCAACTATAAAGAACCTTTTCTGCATTTGAACGGTTACATGGATGCTCAAAATTCTTCATAGAACCATTGATGCCAATAAAGAACCTTTATTTTTAAGAGTGTAGTGAAAAAGTATTTTTACAACCCAATTGCCATGTCAACAACAGGTCTCCATGAGATGTGGGCCATCCTAAATTTGACCACAACTATAGCACATAGTCTTTACATTATTATTCACACATGGCTGTACAGTCTCCTAGTCAGTGGCTTATATTCCTCATTATCTGCGGTTCAGAGCATTTGAAATGCCGCGCCTCTGCACGCCACGCATTTTATTCTTCCTTTTAAGTAACAGCCGCCCGAGGCGTTCGTGACGGGTGATCAGACAGACCGGGAGCGCGCGCAGATCCGCCCTCCAGACGCCATTTCTCGGACGGGGTGGGGAGCTGAAGCAGCTTTTACACCAATCCTGGGCAGGAACAGAAAACACAACAAATAGACATTTTAAAAAGTCATCTAGGTCGTCTTGTGGAGTGGCAGCGTCGTGCCTCATATAGGGGAGCGCCGCGCAAGGAGAGAAACTTTCTGTTGCGAGATTATTCACAATTAGTTGTGTGAAGACGTGTTGCGGGCCGCCATTTTTGTTACAGCCTTCGAAGTCTGTTGGGAGTCTAAATAAGAGACAAAACTCTTCCGTACTTTGTGTTAATACACGAAGAAGGATTCGTTGTTTGACGCGACCGACATACGTCGCCTTGAATCGTCATGCAGAGCGATTTATTAACTTATGGCGTTGTTTGCCTCATCTTGAGCGGACGGTGATTGAGGACGGCTAACGTTAGCTGGCTAACGCGTTATATTGTCTCTCAAGCTGCAGCTACTTTCACGGAAGAGAGAGAGGAAAGGGGAACTTTAACTCTAAATACGCGTTTTTGGGTTCGTTGCGAATTTTTGGGGTTGTTTAAACCTGTTCTAAGCTCGTCGTGATTCTTGTTGGTGGAAATTTAGCGATGCATCAAAGTTGGTTGACGCCAGTCGCAGCCTGTCCGGTCAAACGTCAGGTTGCGGTTCAGTAGGGCTGTCAGATCAAAAAGTGTTTGGTCGCTTGTAAGAATAGGCGTTTGTTGTTTTAATTTATTGCTTATTTCTGTTTTCTTTTTCGAATTTATTCGCCACAGTTGTATTTTGAGCAAATATGTCGTCTGCACGGTTCGACTCCTCGGACCGAGCCAGCTGGTATTTCGGGCCGGTTTCGAGACAGGAGGCGCAGAATAGGGTACAGGGACAGAGACACGGGATGTTTTTGGTGCGAGATTCCTCCACCTGTCCTGGTGATTATGTACTGTCAGTGTCCGAAAACTCCAAAGTTTCTCACTATATCATCAACTCTTTGCCAAACAAGAGATTCAAGATAGGCGATCAAGAGTTTGATAATCTACCTGGCCTTTTGGAGTTCTATAAAATACATTATCTGGATACGACCACCCTGATAGAACCAGCATCAAGGTAAGAGCTTCATTTCGTTTTGACCGTCACATCATACACCCCATTTCTCACTAATGTACATTTCCCTCCTCTTATTATGGCAAGCCGTTTAAACATTCATTCATTGAAACTATCTAGGATCTGTTTTATGCTACTAGTTCCTTTTTTTTTTTTTTCTTTTTTTTTTTATCTAATAGATTAGTGCCTCTCAATTTTACCAGTGACTATTTTTTTTTAGATATTTGTACTGATTCATAATACTTGATACTAGTTGCAACTAGTGACAATGAGTGCAGTAGTGACAAGTCGTCATTAGGTGCTGGTAATTATGTTTTAGTTACTAGTAATTACTTAGTACTAGTGTATTCAGATTGTTACAACTACTAACAAGATTTTTTTTAATTAAACAGTCAGAATGGCCACTTTTTTTAAATATGACAAGTAAAAGCAGTTGTAACTAGTAGGGATGCACTGATTTTTTTGGCCGATACTGATTTTAACAAACAACTATTGGCCGATACAGATATTGGTGAATTGCATAAAAAAGGGGTTAAAAACAAAAAAAAAGCAGAATTGGTATTTGAACTTTTCTGTTCCTGCGTTCCTCTGTATTATTACCATTCCGAAACCAGTTTGAGTAGAAAAAATACTGGTTAATATAATGTTATTTAAAAAACTTTTTCTTTGCCTATAATAATAATAATAAAGTACAGCTTTTTCTTTACTCAAAAAGAAAAAAAAACACGAGGGTCTTGATCTGGTTGCCTATCTTGTGCTTAGTCATAGCCAATACAGCATAATCTTTTCTAGATTTTGACCAAATGTATTAAACAAAAGAAAATACTGTCAACGCTTTAAAGACATTAAAGTGGGCCTATTTTTTCAAGATATTTAAAAATGTTTGCAGCATGGATAAAAAAAATGCTACTCCTATAAGCGTTTTGAGAGGAAAAAAACAGCCTAAATTAGTAGGCTGTATGTCGCATTTTATTAATAATATATTATTATTATTTTATTGTTATCATTCAGAAATAATGTAGGCTAAAACACCGGTAAATAAAGCAAAATATTTACAAACA
>NW_015546114.1:78748-88041 GCF_001515605.1 Sinocyclocheilus anshuiensis | reverse complement strand
CTTGGTAACAGCCCAAATGCAAGAATGTGACTCAAAAGATGATGCACACTTTTAGAAAAAATGGCTTAATGGTAAAAATGCCCATAAAACTTGTTGGAAAGGATTAATTTACATCACTGATGTGAACTGACCACACAGAATATGAAGAATATCAAAAAATTCAGGAGTCAGCTGTCAGCACAATTAGAGATAAGATATCAGCACAATAACACACTCTATAGCAAAATATTGTCTATTTATCGTTATCGATAAAATCCCAGAAAATATCGAGATATAATTTTTTGTCAATATCGCACACCCCTAATGTTTAACTGTATTTTATTTTGATAATAATGAACAGGCTGCGATGTCAAGTTAGCAAAAATATGTTGTATGTGCGTGCGAGTCGCTGACGCGATTCAAAACTATAAAGTTTTTGCAAAATAACGAAAACGGCTTTCCTTTCAGTGAACTTTTGAGCGTGTTACAATGATCCAAACTCAGCACAATTTTTTCTGTCATTTTGTTAATCTGTTAATGATTTAAGTGAAATATATTTCAATCATCCTTTACATAGGCTATAACAGCACAGTGAGGCGGTGGTTACACTGAACGGCTCAGACTGTACTACAGACTATTTAAATTGAGCAGTGTAGTGGTCGACCGATATTGGGTTTTTGACAGCTGATGCCGATATCTTGGAAAGCCAGATGGCCGATGCCCGATATAAAGCCGATATAATTGTATTTATTTTAATTAATATTTAAGAAATTTGAAATAATTTGAAAATAATCATTTGAAATAAACATACTTTAGATGACAAAGTATTTTCCACAAATAAATATTTTTTATAATTTTATAATTAAAAAGGAAGTAAACTGCATTGGGAATCATATTTTTTCAAATAAAGCCAAGGTAACACTTATAACACACATCATACATACAGCACACAGTGAAAATGACATGAAAATGACAGTGGGCAAGTGCAGCATAATTTGAAATCACGAATTTATGGTTAAAGCATTCAATTTGCACGGACCGAAAGTCACGCAGAGAACACGCGATCATGCAGGTCACATGCACACTTCACAAGATCTCACAACTGGATTCGACTAAGTTTGCAAGGTTTGTGAAATTAAATTTTCATTAGCCATTCAAAGATTTGTTTAAATTATGTAAATGAGTATTTGCTGAATGTTGACGGCAAATAAGTATTATAATGTTTGCCTTTCTATTAACTTACTAATAATATAAAAGCAATCGTTATAATACTTTTTGTATACATTTTAATTCCTTTGTTTAACAGTTCTATCGGATTATTAGACAGACTTCTATCCATATTAGACAGAACTGAGCAATGACAGCGAACAGGGAGAATGTGAGCACTGTGTGCTCAGGCGCTGCCGCACTCAGCGCCGTCAAAATAAAAGTCCCGTCTAGAACGCATCGGCCAAACAGAAAAACTTATCGGCCGATATTTGAAAAATGCCAAATATGTCCGATATATCGGTCGACCACTAGAGCAGTGTAACTTTTTATGTATGTTCCATTTTTGCTGGTTTCAAACACACAAAAAGCTGCATATTACCTGCCGTTCATTTTCACTTAAATGTAGGCCTAATGCTTAATTGGCAGTTTGTGACATATCCTCAGATAAACTAACTCCGGGGCATTGCCATTGCAACTTAACATTACCTATGATGAATTTACAGCTGAGCATTTCACTGGTTGGATGCGTCAGCGTCACATTTGCATAGGCCGTACTATGCTGTCTGACAAACTATATTTTGTACAGATTTTATTTTGTTTTGGCAAGTATTTAATTATTTTGCCCAGAGAAAAACGTTGGATTATGCAACAGATATGCAACTCATTGTCTTCATGCAGTTAATTAATAAACCATCGGTATCGGCCCTTTTCATGCTATTTCAGATATGCCGATGGCTATAAAATAATAAAAAATCGGCCGATACATCGGTGCATCCCTAGTAACTAGTGAGATAAGAAATATTACTAGTAACAATTGGGAAGATACTAGTATCTTGTAAGTATTGGTATCTTATAAGTACTAGTAAAAACTGAAAAAGCAGCAATTTGTAGCTAGCAAAACAGTTTGCTTAGCTTCACAGAAGCTGCATGTTTTAATGTTGCAATTAAGATAGGGTGACCATATTAGAGCCCGACCGATATATCGTTTTGCCGATATTATCGGCCGATATGAGCCTGTCGCCGATATATCGGTATCGGCGAATATGCCGCCGATATGCTGCCGATATGAATTTTTTTTTTACAGAGCACTCTATTGTTTGCTACTGGCGACCTGGATGAAACACTTTATATAATATACACAAAGAATATCGGCCGATATATCGATATCGGCTTTTTTTTACTTCCTAATATCGGTATCGGCCCCAAAAAACCCATATCGGTCGGGCTCTAGACCATATGGGCCAATTTTACGGTACACGTCCTTGCCAGGACTTCTATATTGCCTAAAATATCCAGGTTTTGGCTGTTTGCACTGTGCAGCTCAATTGTTGTATGACATTCACGAGAGCTATAAAAAGTAGATGGCTCCTTGTGCTTTCGAATCACTCTCAGGGTACTTTGGTGTCATTAGGGCCTTTCGCACCGCTTTAGTTCCAGAACTAAATGTACAGTACTAAATTTTTAAATTTGAACTAGCACCTCATGACTACACCACGTTAAGTACGAGAAGCTGCAAAAGACACAGGCGCAAGTGGAATGTACAAAACATGGTGACATTAATTTTTAAGTAAATATAATGGGCGATATATTGCGTCACCAAAATTATTGAGGTCATGTACATATATTGCGTGATAAGTCGATATATTGATTATTGCGACAGGCCTACGAACAAACACACCTAATGTGCGCATATTTGCATCACTTTGATTGTTCTCTGTAGATCCCACCTTCTCATGCACCTCGATTGGTCGATTATGTACAATGCCTGCATGTTATTGGTCAAACTACTTTGGATGTTTTAGGCAATATAAAAATCCTAGCCAGGACGTGTCCCGTATAAATGGCACATATGGCCACCCTAAATTAAGAAAATGTCCATAGTGGCAATAATATACGTTTGTTGATACAAGTCACATGGTTGGTTAAAGCCGTGTATTCAGTTAAACAGACAAAACGCAGTTATTTCATCTTGCGATTTTATTGATTACAGTATGAGGATAATATTTGACAGTTTTGCAACACTATCCAAAATTGGTATCATCGGAAATCTTAGCCAGCTAATATGCTGATAGTAAATTGGGAAAAGTACTGATCACTGTTGGCTTGCATATGAGTGATTATAAAATACTAGTAACATAAAATAAGTGTTACTGGTTTTAATGAATAACCGTTAAAACAGCTTGCCATATCTTTGCTGGTTTTTCTTCACATTTATTTGTATCCTCGGATTATTATTGTCAAGATGATCAGTTGAACATATTTGTAATTCCCCTGAATGTCCTCCCTGTATGTTTTAAAATGTTCTCATGGAGCTGTGCAATAAAAAGAATTGAGTCATTCCTATTCAAGATACCAGGAAGTTAACTGTACATGTGAAAGTGCACATTCAGTAGTGGATTGGATATTACAGAAGATGAACCGCTTAGCAAAAAGTGGATTTAAAAATTTCCCCTTTGATGTCCTGTTTAAAATCCTCTTGTTGTTGATTATTCAATCCTAAAAATAATTTCATCATTGTAATACAGGTACCCCAGTACCTCTCTGCCCAGTGGTCCTATTCAGCCGTCTGGGGGACTTGGAGATGAGAACCAGGAGTATGTGCGGACTCTTTATGACTTCACTGGTAGCGATGCTGAAGACCTTCCTTTCAAGAAGAGTGAAATCCTAATTATTCTAGACAAGCCTGAGGAGCAGTGGTGGAGTGCCAAGAACAAAGAAGGCAGAGTAGGCATGATTCCCGTTCCCTATGTAGAAAAGTTGGTGAGGCCTTCGCCTCATCCCGGTCAGCCCGGCCACGGTTCACGTAATTCCAATAGCTATGGCATCCCTGAGCCAGCACACGCCTATGCTCAGCCTCAGACTCCATCGCCCATTCCTCCCATCACACCCGGCGCTGTCATCAACCCACTGCCTTCCATGCAGAACGGGCCGGTAATGGCGAAGGCGATCCAGAAACGAGTTCCATGTGCATATGACAAGACTGCCTTAGCACTGGAGGTAGGTAGCTAAATTATGGATTTCTGTAAACAAAAATTTGCATTTGGCACCAGCCGAAGTGAATCTGCGAGTTTCCATTGTTTTATTGATGAGGGATAATACGAGCAGCCTTATGCCCACTAAAACCCATACCGTCATCTATTTCTTTCAGTTTACTAATTATCAAATGTTAAGTAAGCATAGATTTTTGCTGGCTAATCTATTGGTTGATTTATAGTAATACAAGATGCAGTACTGGGTGCCATAGACACCTAATGAAGCTATTTTTCTATCATTTATAAGATTTAACTGGTGCAGTGATCACACATTTAAAGATATTTTACCCTTCATTACTTTAGGTCAGATGGTGCTGATAGCATGGAAATGTGAAATGACCAATATTTTCTTTTGATGACACACTTGTTAGCTCAGATCTATGTTTTTGAGGGACTTTCCTTAAGACAGACCTATAAACTTGTTTGTGAAAAATGCTTTAGGAGAAAATAAAGCTTGCTGTCCTAGGTGTTTGTTCCTGTGCTCACTGATTTACAATAGATTTTTAATATGTTAGACTATTTTCATTTACTTCTACTTTTCATAGTTTGCCATTTGCATGGGCCGCACATGTCTCTAAGAACTGTTGCACAGCGACTCTCTCCACAGTTACTGATAATTTTTGAGTGGGGAGGCTCTATTTTGTGTTTAATTCAGTATAGAATTTATTGTTGATTTGTTCAGTGTCTAGAATTAAATTCCATACTTGGTCATCGCACCTGGCAAGTTCCAGCACTCCTCTATCCGTTTCTACATGCAAGGCCTTGTACATTTGTAGAAAGCATTACATAAGCTATGTCTTAGTCAGCCTGAGAATGTGTCAGTTGATTCTGGTAGGTGCAGGGAAAAGGTGTGGAAGCTCATGGATTTACGGATTTTATAATTTTTTTTAATTATTTTCTTTGTATATTTTTGTCTTTTTGTACATAAGTTTTGTCTGTCTGCTGTATTTTACATACGAGTGCAGCTTATATATGGCAGCTTATATATAGCTTATATAAACAAGGATTATGACAGTTTAGTATGGCCTAAAGCAAAATAAAGTCTGATGTAGAACAGCTATTTCAAGCATTTTGGGAAAATGAAGCATGTTGGTTAATATTAAGGGTGGGACAATATATCGATATGGCGATATATCGTTGTCCTTCTCCATGCGATTTGAGAATCGATATCTGGCACCAAATATCGATATTTTAATTATTACAATAAGGCGCTCTATATAGATTACCCATCTCGCAGCATCTAAAAATGCATGGAAATCGCTGCCGCGCCATTTCCTCCACCTTTCCAAAGCGCTCTGAGCAACCATGAACCGCGTTCTCTATGCAGATGGGGAAGCACTAGGAACGGAAGGATAAACCGATTTCCAGCCACTGTATTAGCTCTACTGCTCTTTATATGTTTATGGAGATGAGAACTAAAAAAACTGCCCCGGAACAGCTATCAGCGTGGACTGTAGGCATCGATCACGTTATTACTGCAGAGCGCATATTGAGTCCGTGAGTAGCCTAACTTCTCCGCTTGGATCGCAGGGGGATTTCCCTCACTAACTATATGAGTGCCGTCGGCGGGTCCAGTTTTATGTCAACAAAACTCTCTCTCTCTCTCTCTCTCTCTCTCTCTCTCTCTTTCTCGCTCTCTCTCAGATATTACAAGGGCGCGTTATGCAGTGGGCACCGACCGGCATAAACATAAATCTGCACCTATGGCATGGACGATGAAACAAAACCTCATCAGAGCCGTAATGCGGCGCAGAAGTGTGCAGTGTGTGCTTGCCTACATTTGAAATAGAGAAAACTTGCACAATCTTTTCACAGTCATTTTGTTTTCATAGGATATCACAGATTTCACAGATATCTTGGTGAATCGTTATAGGGTTGTCTAGCAATATATCGATTATCGCTGTATCGTGATATTATCGTATTGTGAGCCATGTATCGTGATTCGTATCGTATCGTGAGGTACCCTGCGATTCCCACCCCTAGTTAATATGCAGAGTCCTGTATAATTGGTGTCAAAATGATAATTGTATAATGGTTCTAAAATGCCTAACATGCTTCAATAATGATTTTAGATAAGAGTGGCATTTTCATCAGTGTTTTAATGGATGTAAACTGATAACTCCATATCTTTGAAAAAATATGTTGTTCTTTGGATCTGATTTCTGGTGGGCAGGACATAATCTTTTCCACAGGCTTTTCCTGAGTTTTATAGATTAGGGTTTGATCATTTCAGAGCTTTCACAGCACCGTTTAAGAAGCCAGTAATATTTTTCTCAATATTTTTTCTCTATTCTAAATGCTTTAAAAGACCTGTACATTATATGTTTTTCAATTCATCTTGGTTTTTTTTTTTTCTTATAGGTGGGTGACATTGTGAAAGTGACTAGGATGAACATCAGCGGTCAGTGGGAAGGGGAGGTAAATGGCCGGAGAGGTTTATTCCCTTTCACCCATGTGAAAATATTGGACCCCCAAAACCCAGATGAGAGCGAATGATCTGGGCCATGCGCTGTCAGCACCCCGTCAGCTCACCGGCCGCCCCATCAAGTCACCACCGGTATTACGCTTGCCTGCCTTGGGGTGCAGCCGTGGCGCATTTCTCAAGCAAACCATTTGCGTGGCTTCTGACTGTTTACAGCTCCGAAATCAAACTGTTCTTAATCCCCCTCACTTGGTTACAGGCGAATCAGTATTTTTTTTGTGTCTGCCCTTAATATTCTGTTGTTTCCACACATCGGCCATCTGTACCTGTGACGAGGTGAAATGAGGCCTCCAATGTGACCTGAGCCTTCTTGCCACTCTCCTGCAGTTTTCTGTCTTCAGCTTTGACTTTTGCCAGCTAAACTATGTTGTGTTAAGAAAGGGAAATGAGGATCATTATACCCTCTGGTTTGATGTTCACCCAAATTTGATCTTTTAGTTTGTCTTTTGTTATATTTAAACAGAATCCTAGTGATACTGATCTGACCTTTGGTAACAGCCATGACTTGAAGATGAAGGTAGGGTATTGCAGTGGCAGGTTCTTAGAGTAGCAACAACTGCACCACTCCACCTGATTGACCTTAGAAGCAGACTCACCAGTTAAAGTCTTTTTATTTTTTTTCCTCAGCTAGTATGTGGGACTAGTCTACTGTAGCCTTTTTTATTTGTGCCATAACTTATCTGTAAATTGCAGTAGTAGTGTAGCTAGATGGTTGTGGCTAGACTCTCGGGGGATCTTTTGAATGGTGAAGGGCTTGCCTGTGGAGCTTTTTGCATCCGGTTGTGATGCCTTCGATGCGAGATTGGGGAGAGTAAAAACGCACCTCATCTATTCCATTGGACAAGCTGGAAATGTCACCTGTGCAATCATGAGCTCATCTCTCGAGGACTGGATTCAGTGTCTGATTCTCCTACTCTGTAAAGGTGGCAGTAACGTTTGGATCTTGCTCCATTTCATTACTGTTACTGCACATCACAAGGTCTCTGCTATAACTTTGATGGTTTCTGCCCAATTTTGATTCAGTAACCTGACATAAACATGACTTTTAGGTTTTGTCCATCTGTAATCAGTTTCTTTTATTAGCCAGGTGTTACTGTGTGTTGAAATAAACTGGCATTTTCTAAAAAGGGATTTAAAAATCCTGCTGGTGGCCTCTGTGCATGACCTTCTGGCCAAGAGGGATGTCCCTCTTAGGTTAATTGCTGCTTCATGTCATGTCTTTTATTTCTGTCTGTTGATTTTTCTTTATTTTTCCTTTTTGAAATTAATGAATCTTTGTCTGGTTTACATCCCTAGCATCAAACATTCATATTAAGCAACCCATAGACCAACCCGTATCTTTTAGAAGTGCTCAAATAATTTAAGGTTTCAAATACATACGTTTTTCTTTTTTTCTAAGGCTTTAACAGTATTACTGTTTATGGTTTCACATTACAAAATATCCATGTGATCTCATTCGTTGAAAATGAAAATTTGTGCCTTTTATTTTCTTACATCATTTACATGTTAATATTTCCCATGGTTAACACCCGTGCTGGTATTACCCATTATGTACAGAACGAGTAAATAAAATTTATGTCTACTTCTCTGTGAGTGTATGACCAACTTTCTGTGTATATGGACTTGCCATGGTTATGAAGAATCTGAAAATATTAGGAAATATAGAATTTAATGTAATTCTAAAATGCTTTGGACATTTACATAGTGAATACTGTTTTTTTTCACTATTGTGTTATTGTTTACATCCGAATTTTAAATATTGGTACCACACATACAAATGAAAATCCATCCCAGCAGTTTCTGCTACATTGAATCCTAAAAATAAAACTTGTAATCGCAAATGGCTGCTTAGGAAAAAGTCTTAAATGAATTAAAGGTAGAGTTCGTCCAGCAATGAAAAATCTGTCATCATTTACTCATCCTCAAGTTGTTTCAAATCTGTATGAATTTCTTTCAGATGTTGAACACAAAAAGATAATACTTTAATAAATGTTGGTAACCAAACAGTCGACGGTCGCCATTGACTTCTATAGCATGGAAAAAATACTATGGAAGTCAATGGCTACCGTCACCTATTTTGCCAACATACTTGAAAATATATATATATATATATATTTTTTATTTATTTTTTTTTTTTTGTCAGCATGAAAAGAAACTCATACAGGTTTGGAACAACTTGAGGGTGAGTAAATGATGACAGGATTTTCATTCTTGGGTGAACGATCTCTTTAAATCGAATGGGAACCCTGTAAACAGAAGTACAAGTATCATTCTGGAGACTTCTGAGTCCTAAAGTGGGTCATTTCAAAGCTTCTGTTTCTACAGACATTTTGTTCAACCAAACAGTGACGTAACAGCCTGTTTAGAGACAGTGTTAATAAGCTCGGGGCGTTTTTTGGTATTTTCGCCTAAATTTAACATACTCAAATTCAAATGTTTACCCTGCACACATACAATGGAGGAAATGAAAAAATATGGTTTCATTGTAAAGAAAACCCTTTGAACTACAAAATATGAGTGTAATTCTTTATAAATAACATTATATACTTTTCAAATATTACTATAAACACAAAAAAAACATAGGCGCTTTT
>NW_015546114.1:74246-78672 GCF_001515605.1 Sinocyclocheilus anshuiensis | reverse complement strand
GGCTGATACCATATAAGGAAGGCTATGTAAATGAAGCATAAACATTTTTAACGTCATTTTGGAGAGTTTAACTGGTTTTAAGTATCTGGAACAAGAGGTTGGTTACTCCATCTCACTTGAATTTTTTTATTAGCACCAGTTGTGAATGTGACTGTGCCCTGGAGACAAGACATAATTAAAGAATTTTAATGGAAGTGTCCAAAAAAAGAAACCTTGCGCTATGATGACTTAGAGAAAGTTATGAAGGTCAAGCTTTGCTTTTTTTTTCTTCAGTAAATCAGGAGCCCTTCTTTTTGAGTATTTGTATCTGTGACCTTGATGTAATGTATTCATCAACATCATTATCACAACAGTTCAAACATGATTTGGTGCAAAATGGGTTCCTCGTGGCTCAGGTTCTTTTCACAAGTATTTGCTTGTGTTTCCTTGTCTGTTGGCATGGATTCATCATGGCAGTCTGCCTTATCTATTTGAGAGCACTGTGTAGCAACTGGTGACAAAGGACTATTCAGGGTAAGTTTGTACACAACAACCTGGAGGCTATTTAAAGGTAAAGTGTAATTTCTTCGACACTATATAACAGCAACAAATAGGACTCCAGTCTGTTTGAGCAGCTCTATCATTTTCCTAAGGCTATAGTGTGATGAGTCACAATTACAGCTAAATAGATTGCAATTCTTGTATTTCTCATACAAAATGGGTGGTTCCTAGCCAGAATAAGCTGCAGACTGGTTTAAGTTAAAAGTCAAAAGAGTGACTAAGCGGACGTAACAACCTTTGTTGAGTCAATGTAAATGATGAAGGATGGGAGGAATGAAATTACGTTATGGTGGTGTAGAAATTACTCACTTCACCTTAAAAGTGGTCTCTATGTTTCAACTATGTAATCAGTTCTAAAAAATGAATTTAAAATTATGTAGCCTACTTCTAGAAAACTTTGCAAATTCAAATATATCAAACGCCAGGTTTTGTTATTGAGATACAGTCAGTCACTCTTTAAAGCCAGCTAATTGTTATTCGCAAGGCGTCTGCTCATGGCTTTGAGATGATAGTGTTGGTTTAAAGATTCTTACAAACAGGTGCAGATAAGTTTGACAGCATCAAACCATTACCCAGGACTGTATCCGATTTGGAAGCCTGCAATGGAGGAGCTAAAAATAAAGCAAATTGCGCAATTGTTGCTGGGCTTTGATATTTATTGACCGATATTTATTTTAGGACGCTTGTAGAGGGAGAAGTGGACTTTATGTCAGTTGAATCGGAGGCAAAAAAGTAAAAGTAATTTGATATATGTCAAGATTAAATTAGCATTGCATAAATTTCAGTGATGACACGATTTTATTTTGTTGTATGAGCAAAACTCCAGATTTATTACATTTAAGTTACTTGTTTTAAATCTTTTAAAAGTTAATTAACCAGGAGTGAAAATTAATTCACCCTCAGGCCATCCAAGATGTAGATGAGTTTGTTTCTTCATCAGAACAGATTTGGAGAAATTTAGCTGTACATCACTTACTCACCAACAGGTCCTCTGCAGTGAATGGGTGCCGTCAGAATAAGAGTTCAAACAGATGATTAAAAACATCACAATAATGCACAAGTAATACAAATGATGCCAGTGAAGTGAAAAGCTGCATGTAATAAATCTGTTTTTAACCTCAAACTGTTTCTTACAGCTAAAATATGAGTCCTCTATTCATAAAGTTGTCTAGTCTGAATATGGAGAGAAATATGCACAGATCAAGCACAGTTAAACAGTCCAAAACTGTTCTGAACAAATATGTTGATGGATGTAAGAGGACTGGACGAAATGTTATTATGGATTATGCACTTGTATTTTTGCCAGAATTATTACTTTAAAGGCTGATTTATGATTGATTATGTTTGGAAAACACTGGTTGTGGATTTGACACTATTCACTTATGTAATGCATGACATGGAATGGAAACATCAAATTAATAAAATCAACAGTACAACATATGTCCCGTAAAAACTGCAAGTCTGTCCGAATTTAAATCTATTTCACCTGAGCATGCGATGTTGTTGACTTGCTGCACAGTGAATTTTTTTTTTTTTAGAAAGCGTGCATGGTTATTTTAACTAAACATACCAACCAACACTCTCATATTTGCTGTGTTTAGAAAGCATATTTTAAAAGCATAATACAAGACCACAACTCTCACATGAGGTTAACTGCGAGTCCTCTTCTCTTCATCGAGTTAAATTTGCATAATTAAATGGGATATCACCCATCAGGATTGATGGAAATTGATTATTTTTGAGAATCATCACTGGGCTACTGAAACAGAGGTCGATGAAGGCCCATTTCAGCCCATTACCAGCTTGTCCCAAGGATAATTCTGCTGCTATAGATTTACCATAATGAGTGGCTTGCTCTTAATGTGACAGTCCGAATTTCAGCATAAAATTACATTTAAAATATGTAGATATGTAGAAGATTAAACATAAAGATGTGTTCTATAATCACTTTGCAACACAGTTTCTCTTTTCTGTTAAGGTGCTGCAAGGTAAACCTCATCTCACAGAAAATCTGTGCAAAAACAATCTGTGTGCACAGAAAGGCAGAAGTGCTGATGTCCTATATTTAGTCTTTGATTAGTCTCGGTCAGCTGAACCTTCACCACATCTGTGCAAGGTCATTATTAAGAATATTTTAATTGGAACAACCACGAAAGTACATGTTTCCTAGTATCATCTTATTTTAACTACAGAAATGATAATAAAATGTGTAAAATAATCATTTACTGTTATTTTAATCAATGTGGTTATCATTTTGCTATGTTAAAATACTTTTACAATACCAAATTAATAGTAAATATTTGCAATTCTGTTGATGCTAAACCAGCATAATTTGCTTCTTTAGATACTCTGACACACAAGAAACATTTGAACAGTAGGCTATATTATTTAATCATCACCCCTGCTTCTGTTGCAGAGTAAATGTTAGCAGAATGTTGTCTTTGTGTTGTCTAAATCAATCCTGATCCCTTCCAGAATCTTCACGCCCCATTTGGGAGTGCTGACGATTAAACATTTACAGGACATACGCCGCTGCCTTCTGCTGTGGAAATGAGGCCATGTTGAGTTTTCGTGACTCCCCACTGGCTCTCTGTGGGATCTGGGTCAGATATAGAGTCAGAACCGGGGCTTAGTTCAAGCCCCAGAGATCTTGCCTATCTCTGCTTCTCTTTCTATACCCTGAGCCCTCACCTAATAAGAAACTAAAATGAGGATAATGTTTTACAATCAGCAGGTTTAAAGTACTATTATAATACTTAATCTGCAGCCTGGTATTACAATTCAGTACATTATATAGATAGGCAGTAACCTCAGTGAACACAGAGCACTCAATGTTATACAATGTAGGCTATCCAATGTGAGAAATAACATAACTGAACATGACTGATAAGAATACACTGGCATCATAAGCTGTGGTACAATAACTGATATCCCTAGACTTGTAGATAACTCTATATGTCCTATGAAAAAGTCTTAATGTAAGCATAACATTTAGCCTGGGCTATTAAATATCACACGAGGTGGAGATAATAATAAGTTTAATGTATGCGCCTTTTTCCATAGATCAAGGACACTTTACAATTGAGATACAGCGATACTGAAGAAATACACCAATGCACTAACGTCTTATTTTTGTACTCAAGTATTTAAGGCAACAGTTTTTCAAAACGAGTTTTGAGACTTGTTTTTATAGAGACATTATAAGGTTTCAAGCAGAATGTTTTTCAGACTTGTGTTTTAATAGAAAACATTCCCTTTTTTTCCAGCTCACGAGTAAAATAGACAAGTGTCTAATCTGCACGTTGCACGCAAAAGGTCTCGTTTCGTGATTCTCGCGATATTGCTACTACATGACTAATCGTTTAGAAATATCGCCATCTACTGGTGAAAGAAAATGTTCCAGGCAGGATTACTACAACTGAAAACAGTTTACTTGCACCACATCTGTTATCTAAGTAAGTTTCTCTTAATACAATTTGGTTAGCCGTATAATTTATGTTATATGACAGCATGGGAAACTTTATTTTCAATTCTTCTCTCTTCTCTCCTGCACCCCCAGACACAATCATCCACAGCGCGCCCAGTGACCCACAGGCATGATCAATAAATCAATAAATCAATAAATCAGTCATTGCACGGCTATGGCCATCTCTTTTTGGCTGCCAATAGAATTTCTCTTTAAATGAGTAAGGTCTCTGAAACTGAAGATAAATGTTGGCCTACATCCAGTTAGCAATGATTTTATACGAGCTATCACGCTTAGGGATTTGTTTATTTACTGTGTTTTCATATCTATCTAGCATGATGCTTAACCTTTGAATTATGATTACAAATGATTGCAAGAAAATTCTCTCTCTCTCTCTCTCTCTCTCTCTCTCTCTCTCTC
>NW_015546114.1:62608-74126 GCF_001515605.1 Sinocyclocheilus anshuiensis | reverse complement strand
CTCTCTCTCTCTCTCTCGCTCTCTCTCTCTCTCGCGCTCTCTCTCTCTCTCTCTCTCTCTCTCTCTATATATGCTACTTTAATTTATATTAGAGTGAATTATAAGCTCTCCAGCAGTACAGTATTAGAACAGGATACAGTGTATCTGTTTTTCAAATGGTGGTCTTGTTTTAATAATTTGTTATATTTTATATAATTAATATCTGTCTTTCCCACAGGACTGAAATCTGATGAATCTGAGGAAAGGGAGAGACATCACAGCAAGTGATTTCCAAGAATCAGCTCACCAGAGCGACATGTAGAAACATCTCACCACTCCTGAAGTAAACCTAACCCAGAGAGCTGGAATTCACTCTGTGCATGAGGAAAGAATTCTTGTCTTCAACAAGAATGACTCCACCTATCAGGAACGATAAGACATTTTGGCCAGAACTGACTGTGGAAGTAAGAATTTAAAAGTAAGAACTGTTGTGGTTTTCTATGAAAACCTATGAATAACCTATGAAAACATCCTGTGCTGGACTCACATGCTTTACTGTATGAATTTACAGTGGCTAATTAGCTGACTTTACAAACCAAAAACATTTTTGGCCAAACAAATCTAGTTTTATAAGACTCAATCCTATAAACAGGGATAAGAAGTTTATTTTTAAAGACGGTCAAGTAGACATTTATTGTAATTGGGTAGATGCCACTTCTTGTTGCTTGTCAGTTAATCAGTCATTTGCCAGTATTTGTTTTGGCTCTCCAGTTCATGAGTGCCCACTCCATAAACCAAGATTTCACAAATAGATTTGGAATAAAACTTAAAATAAAATGTAGAATGAACTCACTCCCAGTACTTTGTACTTTTTCCGTGGCTGACCATAATATGTAATACTATCGGTTAAACATTAGATGGCAGTACTGAGTTGATTTACTAAAGCAGTTTGGAAACTCACCCATACTTGTAGGCAAATTGTGCCATTGCAGCATGTCAGTGTTTAACAGTATATTGCCATGATTTACTCTTCATACTATGCCCTTTGTAGAATTGCATTTAAAAGTGCTGCATTTGCATTTAAAATTTGATCGCTCACTAATAGTGATAAGACACAAATACGTGTCTTATCTCATATCCTAAATTGTGTTTAGGATTCTGATAGGCTGGCAGGTTTTCCAGCACTAACCCAGCATAAACCACACACACACACACATACATACAGGCTACTAATCCTTTGCTTTAAATATAGCTTTTGTGTAGTTTTTATTTTTATTTTTTTAGTAATATAATTACTAATATAGTAATATAACTAATATAATTAGTAATATAAGTATTTATTTTTGGATTGATGCTTAAACAATAGATTAAAATAAATTACTCTATGCTAGACCAGCACCATATATAATAATATGTGAATGAATAAATATATATATATATATATATATATATGGGCTACTAATCCTACTAATCCTGCTGTGTAGTTCTTTTTTTTTTAGTAATATAAATCGCAGTAACACATAATTTTTGGATCAATGCTTAAATGATAGATTAAATTATATGTTACTCTATGCTTTCAATACTGAAGGCCCAACCTAAAATTAGTCTTCCTACATAATGAATTAGTCCCTGAGCAATTTTGGGATACTGTGACTGTCTAGTTCCGACATTGTCCTTTTCCAATCACAGACCATCACACATGCACATCCACACACACCCCTGTCCTTTTGTCACCAGAAAACCTGAGCTGCTGCTAATTGTGGTGCTGGCAGGATGCCAAAGCCATTATGGGCCGTCTGTGCAGCGGGCTCTTGTAGAGAACTATGGCTAGATGAGCCGCCACTGCACCACAGTGTGGGACGGCTGCCAAAATGAACTCAGCAACCTCTTTGGTGTGCCCTTTGGGTCAGCTTACACAGCAGCGCACCGTTCTGCTGAAATCCCTGAATTAATGGAGAGAGAAGAAGAGGGGGAGGAATGACTCAAGCGAAAAAGGAGGTACACAAAATGGTGCTCACTTTTATTTTCGGTGTCAGAGTGGGGCAGTCCAGCACAAGGGGGTTTACAAGCGGTGATGAAATGTGAGAAGGTTTGGGGGGGAGGGGTGATGGTCGTGTCCATGTCATGTGTTTGCCTTCATTCATTTGATGGTCTTCAAACAGACTTGGATCCAATAGTGCACCCTAGTTTCTTTTAGGGTTATGGGTATTTCAGTCTCTGGGTTTGTGTCAGCTCTTCACTTTTTGACCTTGCCCTGGGCGGCCACAGCCTCCATGGCTTTGCGCACCGTTTCCTCGTCTCCCAGGAACTGCATGGGTTTGATGGGCTTCAGGTCCTTGTCCAGCTCATAGACGATGGGAATGCCTGTGGGCAGGTTCAGCTCCATGATGGCTGCATCTGACATGCCTGTAGACACAGGTGAACATCATGTCACATACATTGAGTTTTCAAAGCCTCAACCTTTCCTTGACCCCTGTGACCTTTACTTCCTACAGTGCATCGCTCTCGAGGGAGCATGCAGAACCTTTCTGCTGAAAGGTTGTGCCTGTAACAGGAACCTCCTCGTCTCTTCTATGTATGAATGAGGGCTTTAAATAGTCCCTGTGTCATGTGGTATCATTGAGGCCTGGTCGTCAGACACATTCTGTGTTTTTGAATGCTGTATGTACTTGTTCCTTGATATGCTGAGCTAACTTGAAGTTCTATTATATAATGCATCACTCGCCCAATTGATTCCCTGAATAGTCTTTTAACTAAATGCTTGGTGGGATGATACTCACTCTCTAAGTGCTTGACGATGCCACGGAGGCTGTTGCCATGGGCTGCGATTATGACGTTTTTGCCGGCCTTGATCTCAGGTACAATAACCTCATTCCAGAAAGGCAGGGCACGAGCGATGGTGTCCTTCAAGCTCTCGCAGATGGGAAGCTCGCCCTCTTTCAGACCCTTGTATCGTCTTGACTGGTGAAAGATAGGAATGGAACATGATCAAACGTGCAGCCAAGCCATCATCAGTGTTTACATGAGTGACGTAAAAGCAAAGTGTCACATGCATCAATTAAATTGTATTATATATATATATATATATATATATATATATGTGTGTGTGTGTGTGTGTGTGTCAAATTTACTTCATATTTATTTAATATTTTTAATATTTATCTTTAACATCTGATCTCTTTCTCTTACCTCACTGATGATCTTGTGGTATGGATGGTCCTTATCCATAGGAGGAGGGGGAATATCAAATGATCTGCGCCAGATCTTGACCTGCTCCTCTCCATGCTTGGCTGCCGTCTCTGCCTTGTTCAGACCAGTCAGACCACCGTAGTGACGTTCATTCAGACGCCAGGTGCGCACTACAGGCAGCCACATCTGGTCTGTGACCTCCATGATGGTCCACAGAGTCTTGATAGCGCGCTTCAAAACGGAAGTGTAGCACACATCAAACTTCATGCCTGCATCTTTGATGGCTTGAGCACCTCGCTTTGCTTCCTCCAGACCCTTTTCACTGAGGTCTGCATCAAACCAACCACAGAAACGGTTCTCTTGGTTCCAGGAGCTCTCACCGTGGCGTACAATCACTAGATGATGAGCAGCAGCCATTTTGAACGAATTTGGGTTTTACTACAGTATTTTCCAGACTAAACCCACCAAACACAGCCCTCCTTGCTGTTGTGCACACACTCTGTGACAGACAGTGAGTTCTGCTTGCCTGTGCTATGCTCTTTTTATAGCATTCTGGTATGTGGCCCATCATATATGTCAAATCTATTCTGCTTTGAACCAATCAGAATGTTTCACTTTCAGAATGACAGCTGAACTTACCAATTGACTCTCATGTGTAAGGGGGCGGACCGGATATCTATCTACTGCTCGAAGGGCAGAGGTCGTGAACAGATTCAAAATAGCAACATGACTTTTAAACTGAGAAGTGTGGAATAAAAGTGCAAAGATCAGAGTAAGCCTTAGATCTCAGAGGCCATCAGTAAACACTGTAGCTCAAATGTAGAGAGAATGTAGAGGCCTTAATGTATAGTACAGCAAGAGTTTCCAGGCTTTTTTGGTCACTGGGGATTTAAGTATCCTGTTAATCTTTTAATAGCTAGCTATAATGAACTTCTTAATGTCATAAAGTATTATGTATATAACAATTTAATTAAAGAAAATAATGTATGTTTATGCAACATTTATATTTGAGTTTGTCTGCTTACAATAAACACATTGCATGGTCTTATTAAAAAACTCATTTAGTTTATTATGAAGTTCATTATTGCTAGTTATTAAAGTAGAAAAAAGCAATTCAGTCTGCATAAGGAGAAACATTCACTTCTTTGTCCATGTGTATCATTTTATATGAACTACCTTTCATATCCAGCAGAGGCGATGGTGTGTTTCCACAGGTAAAGCACTGAAAATAGAGCTGTAACCATTCCTCACTTCTTTTCCACCCCCCTCCCCTCTCCCTCTCTTCCTCCAGCTTTAATCTCTGTATCTGCAGTGGAAACTGTGTGTGGTATGTATATATTTTAGCCATTTACATACCATAATTAGGTTCATAATTAAATTACATATTAAATCCAGGCACAATGCAAAGCATGATTTGCTTAATTTTAGCTTCTTATGCAAATAATGACCTTGGTGGCATTCGCAGTGCGTCTACTTAAACGTATAAATTTAGCATTTTGTTTTATGTTTAAAAATCTCATAATTTCTTATCAAAATTGTATTATATTCCTTGCCTTGCACATACCACTGCACATAGCTCTTACTGTCTCTCTCCCTCTCTCTCTCTCTCTCTCTTTCTGCTATTGATACTGCATTGTCAGAGTTTAGAAAATCACTTGCGTCAGAGCTCCTTTCTGGCTATATAAGCTGCGCTGACTGCGGTAGGAGCAGCAGATCAGTGTTTGAGGGCTGATCGAGCTGACTGTGGTACTGAGGCACAGAGCAGCTTGTCCTTGGAGCCATGAGTGCCATCGGGTTTGACCCCTACTTCTCGTCCTCGTACAAGCGCTGGTATGTGGAGAGCAGCCCCCGGGTTTCTCAGCGTGGTCGTTCTCGCACCACTTTCTCTGCCCATCCCCCTTCTCTCTCCTCGAGCCGCCTCCACTATGCCTCCCCCGGAAGGACCTCCGCCGGACTGCTGCTGAGCAGCCCTGGCCGCTCCGTGGACATGGACATCAGCCATGCCACCCAGGTAAGCTCCGAATTCCGGGCAGTGCGAACTCAAGAGAAGGCCCAGCTGCAAGAGCTCAACGATCGCTTCGCCGGTTACATCGAGCGCGTCCATGAACTAGAGCAGCAGAACCGTGCCCTGGAGGCTGAGCTGCTCCTGCTGAGGCAGAGGCATGTGGAGCCTTCCCGCCTGAGGGGCCTATACGAGCAAGAGGTCCGCACTCTGAGAGCTGCCGTCGAGGAGGCCCGCATGGAGAGGCAGGCTGCGCTGAGCCACCGCGAGAGTATGGAAAATGCCTTGCAGAGCCTGCAGGCCAGCTACGAGGAAGAGGTGGTTGCCCGCGAGGACACCGAAGGCAGGCTTCTGGAGGCCCGCAAGGAGGCCGACGACGGCGCTCTGGCTCAGGTAGAGCTGGAGAATAAGGTTGATACGTTGCTAAATGAGCTGGCGTTCCTGAAGAAGGTACACGAGGGTGAGATCTCAGAGCTGCAGGCCCAGATTCAATATGGAGCCCAGATCGCCATTGAGGCGGAGACCGCCAAGCCCGATCTGTCCAGTGCCCTGCGCGACATCAGAGCCCAGTACGAGAAGCTGGCAGCCAAGAACATCCAGTCAGCTGAAGAATGGTTCCGTGGGAAGATGGGCCACCTGACGGAGAGTGTGGTGCACCACACTGATGCAGTGAGGAACTCCAAGGATGAAGCGGGAGAGTATCGTCGCCAACTTCAGGCATGTGTCCTTGAGATCGATGCCTGCAAGGGTCTGAATGAGTCTCTGGAGAAGCAGCTCAGGGAGGTGGAGGACAAGCAGAGTGCAGAGATTGCAGCCATGCAGGTTAGTTCTACTAAGAACTATTTTGAGTAATTTAAGTTCTCAAACCATTATTTTGACACCCATCCTTCCCTGCAGGATACAATCAGTGACCTTGAGGATGAGCTTCGAGCTACTAAGGGCGAAATGGCGAGATACCTTAAAGAATACCAGAATCTTCTCAATGTCAAGATGGCACTTGATATTGAGATAGCTGCTTACAGGTTGAACTGCTAATATAAAGTCAGATTTTTAGATTCATGTCAATGCTTCAATGATTCGTCACATGATCTTTTCTGTTTTTGCAGGAAGTTGCTTGAGGGGGAGGAGTCTCGCTTCAATGTGGGTGTGGGAGGATTGGTCGGTGCTTACTCTGTTGGTCCCGTTTACTCCCGACCCATGTTCTCACTGTCCACCCTGAGCTCTGGCACCCCCTACCTGTTTGGATCTCGCCTGGTTAGTGCATCACTCTCAGCCGATGAGGCCATCACATCCAGTCAAGCTCAAGAAGCTGCTGCCAGTCCTACCAAGGAAGAAGAAGAAGAGGAGAAAGAGGAAGAAGAGGAAGTAAAGGAAGAGGAAGCAGAAGAGAAGGAAGAAGAAGAAGAAACAAAGGAGGAAGCGGAAGGTAAGATTCGTAATTAAGAATTCTAAATACTGACAAGATGTGCATTACTAAATGACTGTTTTAAACAGGTGCTGAACAGGAAGAGGAAGAGGAAGCTGGAGCAAAGGAAGAGGAAGCTGCAGCAGAGGAAGAGACTGAAGAAAAGGAAGACGTTAAAGGGGAAGAAGAGGAAGGAGATGAAAAAGAGGGAGGTGGGGAAGAGGGAGAGGAGGAAGAAGGAGAGAAAGGTGAGGAGGAGGAAGTGGCTGCAGAGGAGGATACTGAGACAGAGAAAAGTGAGGAGAAAGCTGACACAAGTGCTGATAAGGCCAAAGAGGATACAGAGGCAGACAAGAAAGACACTAAAATAGAAAAAGACAAGGTCGAGAAGGAAACTGAGAAGGAAAAAGTTGAGCCTAAGGCTGAAAAAGCCAAAGAAGAAGTCGAACCTGAACCAGCCAAAGAGAAAGCCAAGGAGAAAACTGAACCTGTACCTGAACCAGAGACAAAGGATAAAGGCAAGGAAGAGCCAGAGAAACCCAAAGCTAAGGAAAAGGCAGAGCCAGAAAAGTCCAAGGGAAAAGACGAAGGTGAGAAAGGCAAGAGTGAGAAAAAGGAAAGTGTGAAGCAGGAAAAGGGAAAGGAGAAACCCAAGGGGAAGAAGTAATGAGTCGGATCTATAACAGCACAAATACCAGTAGCCTGACCTGCTTCTCTAGTTCTCCTTCAGTCTGTAACTATCAACATGCCTTGATCAATGCTGCTCAGAGCATTTGAAATCACAGTCAACTTTATCAGCTTTTAAAACATAATGATTGTCCGATGTTACTGAGATGATCTACATATCTGAGTGAATGTATGCTTGTGAAGTAGATTATATTTTTGAATGAGGCATCAGTCTGGCAATAGATTGTAAAAAGTGAATCTTTGCTGCCAGTGCAATAAAAACATGCTTCTTGATGATCAAAAAGATTTGCTGACTTTTTTCTTGACATTATTTGTGGGTGTAATCATATTTAATAGTTTCCTTACTCAGAAGTTCTCTAATATCTGCTTAGTTTAATGGATGCCTTTAGATATTTAAAGCAAATCTGAAACTTTTAATATGAAAGGTATGAATCTGCAACACTTTTAAGAGTTATAAAAAGGTTGTAGATTTAATTAAAAAAAATATGCAGAATGCCTAAAGTGGGTAAACTTCATGAATAGAAAACTCCAGTGAGACATTTATTAAGAGATTTACTCATCATGTGATCTTTAATAAAAACGTTTTTGTACTTGTACGTATCTTTTAAACGTTTTCAGGTACCTCTAAAAAAGTGAAACTTACTTTGTATAGAACCATTTAAAACAGTGCTATACAGAAAACACATATGTACGTAAACATGCACAGACATCAGGAGATAAAATTGACAGTATAAGAATAAAATAAGAGTACATATAAATTTGTCAGATGGAAATCTGGGTCATGTTACTAAAGACACCAAGTTCAATGTAAAATAGACAGTCGTTAATGTTACTGTTAGGGTATATCCTTTGAAAAGACTTTTCAGAATTATATTTATTAGTATACTAATAAATACAATTCTGGAAGCTTTTTATTTAATGTATCTGTAACACCACAATAAGGTTGTGAATACATTAACATCACACAATTTTATCACACAGTTTTTTAAATCTTTGCTTACTTAAATTTCTTCGTATAGGCTACTAATTCATTTTTATATCAAAATAAAGAGATGTACGAACAACAAATAAACAAAACCATATTTTTATATTAACAATAACCAAAATTATATTTGATATTTATTAATGCACAATACTTTAGAATGGCTATAGAAAACATGTTACATGCGATGTGGTAATGTTACAAAGAGTCACAAAATCATATTTCTTATCATATACCTGTATTCATGGTGATATTTACCCCATTCTACTACAGTTGGTTCTGTCAGGCTGCTGTGAATGACAAAACAGTCATAAGATCCTTTGTGATTTCTGTCAAGCTCCACAATGGTTCTCATCTGAAAGGTTTCATCATCATTTGGTCTGATTCCAGATGATATTTGGCTCTCAATGTTAATTCTGTCCAATCTGATGTTCATCTTAATATCTCTGGGGTAGAAACCAGTGACCAGACAGCTCAGAACCAGCTTACTGTGATCATCAGGAGCTTTCCTGGCAAAGACACGAACATCGGGTAAATCTGGAGCAGAAAACAATAATGCAATCAACAAATAAACCAATAATTCTCTCTCACTGTGTGAAAAACAAAAGTTGTCTTTATAATTATTAATCGAATAATTTAGTTAGCTGGCATGAGATCCATTGTGGCAGTCTTATCTTCTAATGGCATATCTTCCTGACGTCCACACATAACTGTAGTGAAAACTTTTGCATATGTGATCAAACACTTTCATGTATGTTTAGAATTTAACCAAATTAAGGGTTTTCACATTACAATGGGCTGCTGATGAATATCCCAAACCCAGAAGTGAAAACCATGTTCAAATGAGAATATTTCAATGCATCAAATAAGAATAATGCTGCCAAACCTGTACTTTACAGTTTTACATTTGCAACTCTTCATTAGTACAACATATAATACAAACTACTGCAGTACTGACAACTACACCTAAATTACTAGCATTATTATTTTTGGATTTTCATTTTTTGGATTTTCATACCCCAATGAGGGTATAATATATATATATATATATATATATATATATTATTTATTTTAATTTTTAATTTTACTTTTAATTTTTACAACTTTTTAATTTTTTAATTAAAAAATGTTTGACTAATAGGGGTGGTATGCTAAATTTATATACCAAAAAGTGCAGTATTCCACTGTATTGCATAGATAGGTATAACATATAACTGAATAAGCCAAATACAAATCTTCATGATCTCACACACACACACACACAAACACACACACACACACACACAGTGCGCACTATAAAGAGACGTAATCACGGCCCTGATACCAGGTACACACACACACACACACACACACACACACACACACACACACACACACACACGTTTACTGTACACACACAAAATTTTACTATTTGCATTTCTAGTACAACCCTCTATCCTTAGCTCAAGTATGCAAACCTTTTAGCCACATGCACTGGAAAATGTATTACATTGAAAGTTACATTTTCAAATGAAAATGGCAACATGATTGTTTTATAAAGTATGCGTTCATATGTGCTTCATTTTCACTAGAGGAAACAGCTGTGTGTGGTGTGATGAGGGGTGAACGCAGCGAAAACTTAGGCTACAGTAGATGAGGAACCGATCGATATTTTGTAAACTGTATTTATGACAAAGAACAGAACTGCACAGATGCAGATATTATAACAATCTATCGTTAAACATACACCTTGTCCTCTGTTTCTCGCTCTGCGCTGCCGCGGTCTGCAGCTTGAAAAAGAACGCGCTGAAAGACGGGGAAGAATCGCTATAGCCCCCCTAAAAATGGCCTAGCGACGCCCATGATTACTAGTGAATCTGTATGTATTGCTGTGGTCTAATTTCACAACTTGTGCTGCACAAATAGTTCACAAAACATGAGGTGCATATTTGGAGTCCGTTGTAGCAGTATCAGGGAATTATGCCCTGGGCTGAATATATAAATAATTCTAATATGTTTTTGAATAGACTGAAAAGGCAAAAATACTTTGATTAATTCAGTTTTCTCACTTTTATTTTTTTAATTATGTATCATATTTAATGTAACGATGGGCAATTAACAACACTGATCCCTTGAACAGTCCGTTATGAATGTTGCAGTGTCGTATATCTCTGATGGTGCACTCTCGGCCTGCAATGCAGCAACATATTCATTTAAATCATCACATAGTATGGGCAATTACTGTCATGTCGGCAGATGTTTCAAAGCTGATTGAACAAAACATTCAATCAAAATAATGTACATATCGATGTAAATCATTTTAGGCAGATCTTTTAAGTTGCTGACCTTGTAAAGAACTAAAATGTTATGAATCTCAATAACGAGATTTTCTAAATATATATTTAAACAACATATATTACCTGTTTCATGAAGAGTCAGCAATACTGTCACATTTTAGTCACCTGACCTGTCCAACAGTTAAAGGAAGTGTCTTGTGAGGTGGCTGTTTTTTCTTCTACCAAGTGGACTGATATCACTTTAAAATGTATTTTACAAAAAATTATTTCCAGAGACTAAAAATTAGGCATATATACGACACTTTCATCCATTGTTTTATATTATTTTTTAAAAGATTTATTACATTTTTAAGATATTTAGAGTTCCTTAATGATCTTCTTCACTTTTGAACTTGATGACTGTCATTTTTAGCATAAACTTAAAGAGTTTTATTTCCATATAGGAAATCACTCGGCTTAAACTAAATTGCTGTACTTTAATATTTTTTTAATCACTTACAAAGTATGTGAATATATAAACCACACTCACAAATAACATACATAAAAATCCATGCATACCAATAAACACCTGAGGAAAAAGACAAGACAAAGTAAATAGTGTATTTTAATATGGTGTTTATTGAGCAAATGCTGCTGAGAAATTCATTCAGATGAACAAAGACATGGGACTGCAAACGGTAGCACCTCATTAACGGTAAGTAGTTGAATTCAAGTCAATCCTATGCATACAAGAATGTATGTGCGCATTGATGGGTTTATTTTCAAATGCACTCATCAGGTAAACATAACTGACAACCGTAAAAAGCATGTTTAAGGCTAAGAGTTTCTTAGTTGCTTTATGTACTGAGTGTATATGACCATGGGCTATTTTCACCATCGTCTTCGTCCCTTTTTTTTTTTTTTTTTTACTTTTTCATCATGTTTTTTTTTTACAGTGCAGCATCAGCATGTTACAAAATCTGCTTTGAGGAGAGACACAAACCTGTGAGTATGGGTTG
>NW_015546114.1:57996-62459 GCF_001515605.1 Sinocyclocheilus anshuiensis | reverse complement strand
TCCCCATCGCTTTCGTCCCTTTTTTTTTTTTTTTTTTACATTTTTGGCTCAGTTGGTGTCCTCGCAATAATATTTATAAGGCTACTTTTGTCAGAACACATGCCTCTACATCCCTCGTTGCTCTAATTCAAAGTAAATGTCATTCCCCACCGCTCTGCGCATATTTGATATTACTGTCATACATAGGGTGATTATTTTTCTTTCTCAAAAAACGAGGAGTGCACTCCCTCCTGAGCTGGCATGCAGATGCCACATTCAAGTGACCGCCCCCCTCTCCCAGGTATTGCAATTTAAACTAAAGTGAAAGTGAGTCCCCGGCGTCCCGGACCGCATATGCAGCAGAACCCATTTAAAGCTGTCACTCAACATGCATTTTTTAGCTTGCCGCGTCTTATGGCTTCTCTCTATGCTTGTTTTTTGTTTCAGTGTGGTTAATGTAATACATCTGTTGAGCTTTATGATTTCTTCGTTATGTTAGTTTTGTGTTGATTGCTTGATATGCTTCCTCCCCGGTTCCTCTTCGGTCGGTTATAGCTGGACGCTAGGGTCTAATCTGCTTCTGTGGCCTTCGCTACCTGCTTCTCCACGGTTTTGGAGACCACCTTCTCCTGGACGGTTTCCTCCACCTCCTCTCCTTTCTCGGTGACGGTAACAGTTTTTGTGACTTTGACTCCACCTTCCCCTGTGGTGATGGTCTCCACCGTCTTGGTGATCACAACCCTCTGGCTCGTTTCATCTTTGGTTGGGCTCTCGTCCACTCCGTTGGAGATCATCTCCTTCTTATCGGACTCTTTCTTCTCGTCTTTCTTGCCCATGTCTCCGTTCACGGTGGCCTCCTTCTTTTTGTCTTCAGGCTCTTTTTCTGGTTTACTTTTTTTAGTGGCTTTCTCATCTGCTGGCTTTGGGGAATCTTCTTTAGCTTCTGCTTTCGGTGGTTCTGCCTTTGGTTCTTCTTTCTTAGGACTCTCAGTCTTGGGGGCTTCCTTTTTTGGAGCCTCTGTCTTAGGTGTCTCCTTCTTCGGGCTTTCGCTTTTTGGAGATTCTGGTTTAGGCGTCTCTGTCTTGGTTTCTGTCACAGTTGCTTTTTCCTTCTCAGGTTTGGGCTCCTCCTTCTCCTCTTTTCCTTTCTTGTCTTCCTTTGTCGCTTCTGCTTCTACTTTCTTAGGCTGCTCCTTTGCTTCTGGTTCTTTTTCACCAGGTGATCCTTTGTCGCTACCTGCCTCTGCCTCATCTTTCTCATCACCCTCTTCTTCTTCTTCTGCTCCTTCTTCTCCTCCGCTGGTCTGTTTCTCCTCTGCTTTCTCACTCTCGGGAGAGGCCTTTGCCTCGGGTGCTTTAGTTTCCTCTGAATCGTCCTCTTTCTTTTCCTCCTCACCCTCCTCTTCTCCCTTCTCTTCCTCTTCTTCATCCTTTCCTGCTTCTTCTTCTTCTTCTTCACCTCCCTCTTTCTCTCCCTCCTCTTCATCCTCAGCAGGGGCTCCGGAGGCTACTTTGGCTTGGCTGGAGGCAACCACCTCCTCCTCTGCTTCTCCTTCCTCCTCACCTTCACCTTCCTCTCCTTTCTCACCTTCCTCCTCACCACCTTCTTCATCCTTACCCTCCTCCTCTCCTTCTTCTTCTCCCTTGGCAGCAGACAACTCTTTTGCCATCTCAACCAAAGCCTCGTCCATCTCAGACTTCTCATCCTCCACCCTGGTCTCCTCGATGATCTCCTCTACGAACTTGTGTTGCACTTTAAGCTTTGGAGGCTCACTTTTGACCTTGGGGCCTTTGGTGACGGACTGGCGATATGGGAAAGTGCTAAAGTGGCTCTCCTCTCCTTCAAGAAGTTTTCTACATAAAGAGAAAAGGCATCGAATTGCGATTTAGGCTATTATAAATTGTATGTAAAGATTACATGTAGACATTTCTCTGAAATATGTATGGCTACATAATTTGCCAAAATACAGATAATTAAGTGTTAAAAAACACTTTCTTTTTTTGCATAAAATAATATATATTCTCATTCTCATATTTACATTAATAAATATTTCAACAATAATTTGTTAAATGATAATTGTTAATAAATATGAAATATAATATTATATAATAATAAAATATTAAATATTACGCAAAATATTAAATCTAATAATAACAATATTTGCTTATTTTTAATAATAAATTATAATATTACTAACTAAAAATAAAAGGTATTTACACCATACTCATATGCAAAATATTTCCCAATCTTACCTGTATGCAGCAATCTCTATATCTAGTGCCATTTTGACATTCAGGAGGTCTTGATATTCACGAAGATGCCGTGCCATCTCCCATATATATATTCCTGGCATGCTTCAAGGAACTTTCTGTGTATATGATTCTAATGATCTCACAGCACCAATTAATTTACAATTCACAGTACAGTAATATTCACAGGGCAACCACTAGGTGCATTCAGTCTATGTGTATGAGGTGATTCCAGGACACAGCCAATGAGCTAACCCTGCCTCTGCTCTGACTCAGCAAAGAGCAGGGAGAGACTGCATTGTGGGTGTCTGCCTCTCCTTAACCCTTTCTAACACCATTCCACTGCACCTATGATGTAATGAAGCATCATATGCAAATCCTCTTGTGGATGACCAGTCGGTTTAGTGAGCTCTGAAGAAAAAGCATTACACAGCCATGCAGACTTCACTGTGACTTGATTTCATTATTGATGATAGCAGCAGCACATTTTAAAAGCCAAATTGATTTATGATTCACTACAGTACAACTGCAGCAAGGCTGCAACCATTGTTCACCACAATATTCAGAGTAGTGGTCTAACAATGAGTTTTCAGTGGCAATTGAGGAACATTATTTTATCAAAACTATACAAAACCATACACATATTATTGTTTTTCAACTTTAAAGCACTTTTTAAAATGCACGATCAGTCTTGCATATCAAACTCCCTTGTTGTTTAAATGGTAGCCTATACTTATTGTTTAGAGCATGCGATTTTGTACCTGAAGGCTGGCAAGGTCATTGTTGTGTCGGTCCTCTATGTCGTTCAGCTGCCTCTCCAGAGACTCTTTGGTTCCTCGGACAGACTCCAACTCGATGGTTCTGGACTGTAACTGACGGCGATAGTCTGCGATCTCGTCCCGTGCAGATTTGATGGCGCTTTTATTTTGCTCGGCGGCCTCCGTGAGTTTGGTGTAGCGGCACATGAACCAGTCTTCCACCTGCTGGAGGTTTTGCGTCGAGTGGCCCTCCAGCTGCGAGCGAATCTCCCGCAGCGCTTCGGTGATATCCGCCTTCTGGTAGTCCCTCTTCTCCACGGTGATCTGCGACGCTTGCACCTGCGCCAACAGATCGTTCATCTCCTCTTGGTGGTTGTTGCGGATAAACGCGATCTCGTCCTGCAGGGACTGCACTTTCTTCTCCAGCTCGGCTTTGACGAGTGCTGAGTCACCCATGTCCTTCATCAGGGCACGGACAATCGCCTCCGTCTCTTCCCTGATGCGCGCCTCCTCGTCGAAGCGGTCCCTGAGGCGCTGGATGTCTTCGTCGATGTGCTCGGTGTCCAGTTGGATCTGCGCCTTCTCGTGATGGATCTGCTCCAGCATGGAGCGCAACTCCTGTAGCTCTTGGTCATAAAGTTCGCCCAGCTGAGACTGCGACACCTGCTTCTGCCGCAGTGCCTGGATCTCCGCCTCGATCTGCTTGTTCTGCTGCTCCAGAAAGTGCACCTTGTCGATGTAGCCGGCAAAGCGGTCGTTGAGTCCCTGGAGTTGCTCCTTCTCGTTGGAGCGCTTGTAGTCTCCATTGAGGATGGAGGTCTGGGTGTAATCGAGGCTGTCGGTGGAGCTCAGCACTGTTGAGCCGTAAGCTCGCGCCACCGGGACGTTGAAGGACCTCTTGTAGGAAGAAGAGCTGGGGCTTGCCCGCGACCAGGTCTGGGAGCGAAACCCGCTGGAGGGGCTCGAGTAGCTCGTCCTGGTGTCCATCGCCCTGCGGTAAGGGCTTCCTATAGTGTCTATAGGATAACTCATCCGGACGGACGGGGTGTGAACGTGCAGATGAACAGAAGGGTGAGGTAAAGTAGTGTATAGGTGCAGGGTGTGTGGCTCTCTCAGCGCTGGATAGCCGCTCTACCTGCCTTTATATACTCGAGGCGCTGTTGCGAAAAAGCTCAGGTTTGTTTTGACTGGACCATTGATCCGACGATGTGGGAGGGTCCTGCTTGCTACACTTATCTTTATCCAGTGTTTCAGCTTCCTGGTCACACTTAACTAGTGCTTGGGAGGCTAATCCAGTGTGCGATATATTATAAAAATAACTTTCAAAAACGTTTTCTGTTCTAAAAGTTACTTTTAAAGACTTTTTAGACTGGAAACTAAAAGTGTGTGATGTATTTGTGGTGTTTAATCTAAGTGATACATAATCAGTAGGCCTACTTGTTTTTTTTTTATCGGCCATCAAATGTTTAAAAACTC
>NW_015546114.1:12125-57417 GCF_001515605.1 Sinocyclocheilus anshuiensis | reverse complement strand
GGGAGAGACTGCATTGTGGGTGTCTGCCTCGCCTTAACCCTTTCTAACACCATTCCACTGCACCTATGATGTAATGAAGCATCATATGCAAATCCTCTTGTGGATGACCAGTCGGTTTAGTGAGCTCTGAAGAAAAAGCATTACACAGCCATGCAGACTTCACTGTGACTTGATTTCATTATTGATGATAGCAGCAGCACATTTTAAAAGCCAAATTGATTTATGATTCACTACAGTACAACTGCAGCAAGGCTGCAACCATTGTTCACCACAATATTCAGAGTAGTGGTCTAACAATGAGTTTTCAGTGGCAATTGAGGAACATTATTTTATCAAAACTATACAAAACCATACACATATTATTGTTTTTCAACTTTAAAGCACTTTTTAAAATGCACGATCAGTCTTGCATATCAAACTCCCTTGTTGTTTAAATGGTAGCCTATACTTATTGTTTAGAGCATGCGATTTTGTACCTGAAGGCTGGCAAGGTCATTGTTGTGTCGGTCCTCTATGTCGTTCAGCTGCCTCTCCAGAGACTCTTTGGTTCCTCGGACAGACTCCAACTCGATGGTTTTGGACTGTAACTGGCGGCGATAATCTGCGATCTCGTCCCTTGCGGATTTGATGGCGCTTTTATTTTGGTCGGCGGCCTCCGTGAGTTTCGCGTAGCGGCACACGAACCAGTCTTCCACCTGCTGGAGGTTTTGCGTCGAGTGGCCCTCCAGCTGCGAGCGAATCTCCCGCAGCGCTTCGGTGATATCCGCCTTCTGGTAGTCCCTCTTCTCCACGGTGATCTGCGACGCTTGCACCTGCGCCAACAGATCGTTCATCTCCTCTTGGTGGTTGTTGCGGATAAACGCGATCTCGTCCTGCAGGGACTGCACTTTCTTCTCCAGCTCGGCTTTGACGAGTGCTGAGTCACCCATGTCCTTCATCAGGGCACGGACAATCGCCTCCGTCTCTTCCCTGATGCGCGCCTCCTCGGCGAAGCGGTCCCTGAGGCGCTGGATGTCTTCGTCGATGTGCTCGGTGTCCAGTTGGATCTGCGCCTTCTCGTGATGGATCTGCTCCAGCATGGAGCGCAACTCCTGTAGCTCTTGGTCATAAAGTTCGCCCAGCTGAGACTGCGACACCTGCTTCTGCCGCAGTGCCTGGATCTCCGCCTCGATCTGCTTGTTCTGCTGCTCCAGAAAGTGCACCTTGTCGATGTAGCCGGCAAAGCGGTCGTTGAGTCCCTGGAGTTGCTCCTTCTCGTTGGAGCGCTTGTAGTCTCCATTGAGGATGGAGGTCTGGGTGTAATCGAGGCTGTCGGTGGAGCTCAGCACTGTTGAGCCGTAAGCTCGCGCCACCGGGACGTTGAAGGACCTCTTGTAGGAAGAAGAGCTGGGGCTTGCCCGCGACCAGGTCTGGGAGCGAAACCCGCTGGAGGGGCTCGAGTAGCTCGTCCTGGTGTCCATCGCCCTGCGGTAAGGGCTTCCTATAGTGTCTATAGGATAACTCATCCGGACGGACGGGGTGTGAACGTGCAGATGAACAGAAGGGTGAGGTAAAGTAGTGTATAGGTGCAGGGTGTGTGGCTCTCTCAGCGCTGGATAGCCGCTCTACCTGCCTTTATATACTCGAGGCGCTGTTGCGAAAAAGCTCAGGTTTGTTTTGACTGGACCATTGATCCGACGATGTGGGAGGGTCCTGCTTGCTACACTTATCTTTATCCAGTGTTTCAGCTTCCTGGTCACACTTAACTAGTGCTTGGGAGGCTAATCCAGTGTGCGATATATTATAAAAATAACTTTCAAAAACGTTTTCTGTTCTAAAAGTTACTTTTAAAGACTTTTTAGACTGGAAACTAAAAGTGTGTGATGTATTTGTGGTGTTTAATCTAAGTGATACATAATCAGTAGGCCTACTTGTTTTTTTTTTATCAGCCATCAAATGTTTAAAAACTCAGTAAAAATGTACATCTACACTTTTATGTAAAACGAATAGGCACGAACAACCTTTTCTGTTGATAAGCCCTAAAGCGCCATTATTCGCGCCATGGGCTGATGTGAAACGCTTAAAAGTACAATTTCTTACAAAATATGGTAATAGATATGTTGGTTTGCATTATGGTTATAGGGCTACAGTTACAGTCGACGTGACATCATTGGTACTCTTGACAGAGTCTGAGCACGCAGCCCAATCACTGACTGAGAGTCTACAGTCAGCACCAAGGACAGCGGCCCGTATCAGACACATTCAAGGGCGTTTAGCTGGACTGTAGTGTGCTAATCCTTCTATGCAATGACGCTATTTTCTTTTCAAAAATTTGTCATTGCTGAATATATGAAATTAAATGATACTTAAAGTTAATTTTTTATTTCTTACAAGAAATAACTGAGCAGGCGTTTTGAGCAACGAGCCTTACACTGTAAAAACATAGATGTCTGTAGAACTTATTTATTTAAATAAATCTCAATTTAAAATGTTAAGATGCCATGCTATTCCTGAAAGTTGTGCTAAAAATGAGTAAGTTAATAAGTAATATAGTAAGTTAACGAACTACAAAATCAAACAGGAAAAAGCAATAATAAATTAAATATATTATTTAAGTTATTTATTTGTTCATAGCATATTTTTTACAGTGTTATATTAATTTAAAAAATATTTTCTAAATATAACAATTCTAACTTTGGCTTTTTGTGCTGGTTGATGACTTCACTTTTCTATTAACTGCAATCCTGCCTTTTCAGAATAGACAAAATATTCATGTCATGTTGGACTGGGACATGTCAGATAGTGCTGACTGCCTCTAAAAGAACACCTGCTATGCGTAGAAAGCACTCTACTTCTTACCTTTATTTGCTTCACATGGCCAGGCTTTGAATATACAGTATATGATAACCTAAAGGACATAATATGACAAATCTGCTTATATGATCTCCCTTTTTCTAATGAAACCTGAGCAAAATGAGTAGGATTGCTGTAAACAGGCTCAAAATATTAAAAAAATATCAAGAATGCACAATTCTTTTCAAAAACACTTTAAAGTTTTAGTGTTATTGTTTTCTATCTGAGTATACATTTTTATGATGCTCATAAGTAAAAGTGTTGAGATGGCAATTGATTGATCCAGAACTGCAGCTGCTGTAGATAATTCAACCATTTGGAACTGTGCAGTGAAAGTCATTTTGACCTTATACAGACATCTAGCATTAGCAACTGCTAATTTCCAGCATTTCCCATTGCTTAGCACAGAGTTTAATCATATCACCAAAAATTCAAAATGATTCATCGCAATGTTCCAAGCTAGTCCTATTGAACCATAATTGAATCACGATAAATTTGTCCTTGTTAATTATAGGCCTTTTTCTATTTGCTTTGTCATTGGGTTGGTGTCTGGGCATTAATGTGAAGCCAGATTTAGCCTGCATGCAATCATTCAGAGCAGCAGCAGAAGAGCTCCTGAACTCAGTGACCTTATATTTCTACCGTCCAGCCCCAAGTAAAGACCATCCCTTCAAAATGTGCAAATCATCCCTGAGGAGCCGGGCGCCTGTCGCTCAAGGTGCTTTTGTGGCCATGCAGAGCAGTGCGGTTTAAAATTCAATGCAGGCCACCAGTAATGCTGCAGAGCACGCCCTTACAGTACCAGCCTACTGTGATGCATTATTGGAGATCCAGCTATAATGTGACTACATTACGGGCAGTGAACTCCGAATCAGTATGACAGCGATGAGGCACGTACACAGGGAGAGAAGCCTGTGATTTATTAATAAACAATGCTTGAGGGAGGTATGCGGTGCATTAGAGGAGTGAGGTGAACAGAAATGTTAACGTAAGGGCTCAAATGGGACCTTGTCGTGTGAATATGTTTGGGTTGCAAGATAAGCTCTGGTGCACATGCAGAGTAGCGGTGCATGAAATAGAGTGGATGCTGATTTAAATCTCTTGAGGATACTGTTGTTAAATCAGCCCTGAAGGGATTCTTTTGCTCGGTTCCTTTCCCCTGACGAGACCGGATGACTCAGCAGTAATCTGTAGACAATGTGAGAAGTGCTTTATATCTGAAAGCATTTGGAAATACATTGATCTGCGTAATTCATGACTCATTCAAGGTCCCACCTAACATCAGCTGAACATTTTCCATTCCGTGCCCTCTCAATGTGTCTTTCTGCCTGACATATTTTATTCATGAGAGTTTGAGAAAGGGTTAATGTGTGTGTGTTGGCACTGAAAGTGTGTGTACCCCTGCTGGTGTCTTTTTATCTGTGATTTAAAGTTTATCTGTGAGCTAGATTAAAGTGATTATTACGTTTTGAATATGGATATTTTTCTTCTCATTCTCATATTTACATTAATAAATATTTCAACAATAATTTGTTAAATGATAATTGTTAATAAATATGAAATATAATATTATATAATAATAAAATATTAAATATTACGCAAAATATTAAATCTAATAATAACAATATTTGCTTATTTTTAATAATAAATTATAATATTACTAACTAAAAATAAAAGGTATTTACACCATACTCATATGCAAAATATTTCCCAATCTTACCTGTATGCAGCAATCTCTATATCTAGTGCCATTTTGACATTCAGGAGGTCTTGATATTCACGAAGATGCCGTGCCATCTCCCATTTCGTGCTCTTGAGTTCATTCTCCAGCTGGTGGACGGTTTCCTAGTGCGTCAGACACAATATTGTGAGAGTTTAGTCCAATAAATCTGTTGCTAAAGACAACCATTTATATAAAGATAACCATTTGTGTACATATATATATAGATGGGCGCTTTTTATTTCACTTATTTTGGACTGAAGCACTGCAACACCCGCTGACTGCCATTAAACAGCTTGAAAGATCAAAGACAATTTTTAATATAACTCCGACTGGATTCGTCTGAAAGAAGAAAGTCATATACACATAGAATGCCTTGAGGGTGAGTAATTTATGGGCTAATTTTCATTTTTGGGTGAACTAACCCTTTAAGTTCACGAAGCTTCGACAATACTTCTTGTGCACAAAGAAAACAAAAGTAATGACTTTATTCAACAATTCTTCTCTTCCAGATCAGTCTCTGCCACCATTCACAAGATTACCACAACGCATGCAGAGAATGATACAGAAGATAAGAATTGTTGAATAAAGTTATTATTTTTGTTTTCTTTGCACACAAATGTATTCTCTTTGCTTCATAACATTAGGGTTGAATCACTGATGTCACATATGTGACCCTGGACCACAAAACCAGTCATAAGGGTCAATTGAGATTTATAAATCTCAATCTCTCTTATTTATTCATCTGAAAGCTGAATAAATAAGCTTTCCATTGATGTATGGTTTGTTAGGATAGGGCAATATTTGGCTGAGATACAACTATTTGAAAATCTGTAATCTGAGGGTGCAAAAAAATCAAAATATTGAGAAAATCACCTTTAAAGTTGTCCAAATGAAGTGGTAGTTGCGTTGCTGTCTATGAAGGGTCAGAAAGCTCTCAGATTTCATCAAAAATATCCTAATTTGTGTTCCAAAGATGAACAAAGTTCTTACGGCTTTGGATGAGGGTGAGTAGTTAATGACAGAATTTTCATTTTTTGGTGAACTATCCCTTTAACTCATCAGCTAAATAGCAGAAACTCCAATGTGAGATAAAGAAGACATCCAAATAATGACAAAAATAAGGAGTTACATTTCAGTCTGCTCCTTACATAAAACTATCATATAGCTTAAGAAGACTTGTAGTATAAAGCTAAATTCCACTTCAGAAGACCAAGGCCAGGATACTTTTATAGTACTTTTTTTTCATTTGTTGAGTGCGGTCAGTGTCATTGTATGGTTTAGAGATCCTTCAAGATTCTCCTTTTGTGTTCCATTTTTGTGGTTCATTTTTGTGGAACCAGTGCATTTTTTCAGGGTTCTTCCATGAATATAAACAATAAAAGTAGCATACAGGTTTCAAACAACATGAGGGTGAGCAAATAAATAAAGAGTTTTCATTTATAGGTGAACTATGCCTTTAAACAGAGCAGACAAAGGTGGCAAGATTCTGACAGCCATTATTATCACCCCATCCTGGAACATCAGCTCAATTTTCTCTCTCTCACTCACTCACTCGCTCTCTCTAGCACTTGGGTGTCACAAAGCCAAACATATTTGTTAGATCTGAATGCTTGCTCAAACTTCCCAGGAGAGGGATTTTTATTGGACTAAAATGATGACAGGAGAAACTGTGTGTTCATTTAGCTCACCCCCAGGAGCTTGAATGACTAGTTGCAGCTTTACTCACAGCTACTGAGCGCACTCCCTGACCCCATGCCTGCAATGGATGAGTAGCACAAATTATATTTTAAAGCAAATACCAAGGCAGAGGAGTAGATGTTAGGTTGTGGCTTTATTTTAGGGTTGCCAGATCTCACATAGGGGGGCAAAGACATTAGTCTGTAGGCTGAGTCACATCTCCCTCACGGGCATCGTCAGGTTGGAGGATGTGATGTGATGATGTCATATAGAGAGAGGGAGGGTGTGTGTGTGTGTTGGTGTGTGTGTGTGTGTGTGGGGGGGGGTGCATATGGATAGAAAAGGGAGGGGTTGCCCAGTATACGCAGTTTATCTGCAATGCATCAGCAGCTTCCTCTTGCCTTTTCCTTCTTCCCTTCCTCTCTTTCTGATTATCATACTTCAGCTAATGCAATATATGCCTGTATCACAATTAATATTTTCCTAGAAATTGGGCATATCTATTACATCTGCAGATCAGAAGGAGTTTAGCATTTTATTTGTGTCCCAAAGTTAGCTTGCTCTGTGGGTGGACCCCTCCGTCATGTGACCTAACTAACCAATCCAAACTTGAGTCCTTCATCAGGTGAGAGCGTTCGAGGAGTGTCATCGCATCACTGATGTCTGTGTCGACAAATTGTCCCTCTCAGGGGACAGGAAAGGAGACCGCTTACCCTTCATAGATTAGATTAGCCAACAAAAGATGACTTTCAGCAGAGAAGGACCGGGATGCATGCGTGCGTGCACACAAATGCACTTGTATGGACTCTCGCTGTCTTATGCCTGATATATGCAACTGTCTAAATGATGCTGTAACTAAGTTGTTTTTGATTGCACCTCTCTAAATAGTTGTCTCTACATGACTGCAGTTTCAGTGGCTAAACACGTGCACTGATCAGTCATCGTGTCATAAGATTGTGGAAGGCTTTCTTTACTTTTTGATGAAATGACTTTATCCAGCAGACTAAAACAAATGATAGCAATAAAGCATTGATAAATGGGAGAGAGAAAGTCTGCGACATAAAAAAGTCTCTGAGACGTCTAGCCTTATAATCACATTCTGTCACACATGCTGCTTTTGGGCCCATTGTGTGTGCTGTGTAGTTATTCCTACTTGGATTCCTACTGTGAGCCAATTCTTTTGGGTATTTTATTATGCAGAACTAGTCCTTGTTGCATCATTTGCTTTGTAGTTTTGCTGGAAAGTCTCTCCTTTCTGTCTTGCAAATTCATTTTAATATTATTACTATTTTCAAATCAACATTTTTTTTTTTTTTTTGAAAGATGTCTCTTCAAGGCTTCATTTATTTGATAAAAAATTGAAAAATAGTGATATTGTGAAATCTTATTAAATTCAAAACACTGTTTTTTTTATTATTATTTTAATGTTTTATAATGTCATTTGTTCCTGTGATGGCAAAGCTGAATTTTCAGCAGTCATTACTACAGTCTTCTGTGTCACATGATCCTTCAGAAATTATTCTAATATGCTGATTTGCTGCTGAAGAAACCTTTTTAATTATTATCAGTGTTAAAAACAGTTGCTGCTTGGTGTTTTTGTGGAACCAGTGCATTTTTTCAGGGTTCAGGGTTATTTAAAATAGAAATGTTTCTAACAACGTAAATGTCTTTCAATAAATTTAATACACCATTGTTGAATAAAGTATTGCTTTCCTTCAAAAAGAATAACTTACTGATCCCAAACTTTTGATAGTGTGTCCATTAGTGTCCATTTTAATAGTTATATTTTTTATAAATCAGTTGAGCAATTATAAATAAAATAAGCAAAACATTTACACTGCATTGGAGGCAGAAGCTGCATCTGGCATATATGCCACAAAAAAGGTTAGTTAACACCAAGGGATCAAGATTTGAATCGCAACTTTTCTATAAAATTCTGAAAAAGAGCTGAACATGTCCATTTCTGATGTTTCAGCGTAGGCCTACTATTCACTTACTGTAATATGAGGCCATGTTTTAATTTATTTTGCATCAAATAACCCATGAAATAGTGCAACTAGAGAAGGTCCACAGATAGCAGGTGCTTCACCTGCTTGTCAGAGCTGCTGGCCCTGCCAGGATCAAGTTCAATACATGTGTCAACGACAAACACTGTCCTAGAAATGCCTAGAAACTCAACTCGCCCACACCCACAGTCACCTCTTACATACCAAATTGCCTGTACAACTAATAAGATTAATAATTAATTACAATAAGAAGATGGATAAACTACTGATTATATAATATAATTAATTTGTTAAACTCTTTAAGAAACCACAAAGGAAGGCATAATAAAATAAGAAGGGTAGAGATCATAAATCTTTCACTCTCTTGTTTTAAATAGCTGGAGGTCCAATGACTCCACAGACTGTAAGTAGATTTAAATATATATGTGAGTCTAAAGCAGACAATCATCTATGCAGTAAAACATAAGATAATCGATTCCTTACAGCAGATGCATATAAATTATTCCTTATACCACAATCATTTACGATGTTAGTAGTTATGATGGGTGATCCATACTTAATATATTGATAAAAGACTCCATATACTTCTCCTGTGCAATCTTGGACTTTAGCCTAAGATAATTGTTCTAGAATTCAATTATAAAATAATTAGTGCTGTCAAATGATTCACATCATAATCGCATCCCAAGTAATAGTTTTTTGTTCACATAATATATGTGTGTGTACTGTGTGTATTTATTATGTATATATAAAGACACACACATACAGCATATATTTTGAAAATATTTACATGTATATATTTATCATATATAAATATATTTAATATATAAACGTAACCTATTTTTCTTAAATATATACATGCATGTGTATGTATTTGTATATACATAATAAATATACACAGTCCACACACATATATTATGTAAACAAAACCTTTTATTTTGGATGCGATTAATCGCGATTAATCGTTTGACAGCACTAAAAATAATCAATCCACAGCAAGTCTGAGAACAAATATTCTATATTTTACATTCTGAATCTTTATGCACAATGTTAATATGCAAAAAAGGAAGCAAATGATTTTGAGAACCGAACTAACTTGGCACAGAAAACCTAGTTTTGCAATATATATCGAAGTATAAACAGAATGCACAAAATTATGGGAAAAAAAAAACAAGTTTGCTAGGATTTAACTTAATAAATAATCAAATATCAATATATTCAAATATGACTGTGAATCTGATTCAGTTCTATTGGCCTAATTAATTTTCTTGATAATTCGACAGTAGAGATTGTTTCAAAGTAGCTTCACAATAATAAACAGGAAAATAACAGTGTTAATATTGCCAAATTAATCAACTAGTATATAAAGCAGCTCTACAGAAAGCAATCAGTTTAGTTCATTCAGTTCATTTCAGATTTAAACAGTGTGAGATTGTGAACAAATATTGACTTTTTTGGTGAATAGAATCAAAAGATTTGAGCCACTAGGCCGAATCAGAATGTGTAGTAGTTTGGAAATCAAGCTGTCCTGTGGAGTTGTTTTCGTCCTTTGTGGTTGATTCTCACTTAACATCGTCTCTGAAGCACACTCTCAGAAAAAAAGGTACAAAAGCACTGTGGAATGTGGAAGAAATTTATGTGCAAGAAATCAAATTTGCTCAACTGTATAAGCAGGGTAATATTATATTAAGGCATAATATTTAGTTATCTAATTCAGTGGCATTCATACATTTTAAATGTCTAACATGTCCAAAAACTTTTTGTGACCACTGTATGCTATTTTATTGCATTGCATTTATTGCATTGCATTTATTGTTGCTATGTGCTATGCAGTTTTATGATGTCCTGGATTGTATTGAGCTGTGTTGCACTTTCTGTATGTATTATATTTTGCTGTGCTGTACCATCCTGTGCTTAACTCTGCTGTGCTGGCCTGTCTTGTAATTGTTAAAGATGTGGCCTAATTGTCTCATACAAAAAAAAAGTACAAAATCTGTCACTGGGACAGTACCCTTTCAAAAGGCACAGCTTTGTGCCTTATTTTATTCTTAAAATATGCATATTAGTAGCTTAAAGGTACCCAAAGCATACCTATTAGTAACTAAATGGTACATATTAGTACCTTTTACATCTCCTGTACGTCTGTATATTTTTAGGCTCATGTACAGGCTCCCTGCTTGCCAGCAGCTTCTAACAGCACATAACAGAACAGACAGTTCCCCCACTTTCATCTCAGTTATTTGTTTTTGTCTTAGCCAAAGTAATTAGATAATGAATGTTTACACAGACAAGCTCAACATGCCAGGAGTTTCTGAAATGCACTTGGACTGAATTCTTCAACTGCCTCATATCCTCATTCAAAACATGCTCATATCCGTGTACAAAATATCATTTTGCAGTATTTCCTGAGGAGTAGGAAGGGTATGTGTGAATTAGATCACTGCAGATACAGCTGAAGGTGGAGACATTGAATTTTCCACAGGGTGATGCCACTGGACAGGTACTGTATATTTACATTCTCTGTCTCCTTCCTGCAGGCGCAGTATCTGATATTTAATCAAAAGCTGTAATGCAATGCTGTCTCACCTCGCTGGGTGAGGGAGATATATGGATGTGATTAGTTTTATGGCAGCGAGGGGCAGCCAGTCTGACTCACTGCAGCCCTGAGTCACACCCAGAAACCCCAGCCGGCCCACAGTAACATGCAGCTTAAAGAACAAATATAATCAGAGAAACATAATATGATTTAATGTAATGTGAGTCACACTGCAACAATGAACCACAGATCTGCTTGACAATAACTATTGATATAGTTATACATTTAGGGGGTTCAAATATGGAAAATTACATATTTATAAAATTGTGGCTCTGACATTTTATTACTTCAGTCGTTTTTCACAAAATGTAGAGTAGCCTTTTATATTAAATATATAGGGAATATATTAAAATATGCTTTACATGGTATGTATTATATTTTTTATAATTATATGGTATAATATTTGGTTAGCGTTATTCTACTAGACAAAAGAGAAGTTAATTAGGTACTGGCACGCTGTGAAGCAGCTCTGTGAACAAAGCCATTCGACACATGCTCGCGCAAAGAAAAAACGCTTCAGAGAGCATTTCGCGTTTCCGCGGACAAAAACGTGCAAAGTTATGTCAAAATGCTCCGTTTTTGGCAAGTGATCTCATAAACACAGTCTTAAATTAGTTAAAAAGTCCTAAATTATGGTAGAGAGTTGAGAGAAAATCGGATGTGTGTCAGATCCACGTCATGTGCATCAGATTTAAAGAGACAGCTCTGCTTTTAAAGTGAAACCTGCTGAAGTCTGTGTCAATGATGTAGCCTAAATCAAAGAACAAAAGCAAAAGGAGAAGTCACTCACTGCTCTGCTTGCTGATTAAATTGTGTTGCTTGAATAAAGATTAATCTATATTCAAATGATAGTTTATACTAGTGATGGGCAACGATTAATCGCGATCAATCGCATCCAGTTTTTGTGTACATAATATATGTGTGTGCACGGTGTATATTTATTATGTATATATAAATACACACACAGGCATGTATATATTTAAGAAAAATATGTTATGTTTATATATTAAATATATTTATATAAATATAATATAAATATAAATTAGATGAATATAAATATATGCATGTAAATACATGTGAATATTTTTGAAATATATACTGTATGTGTGTGTATTTATATATACATAATACATATTCACAGTACACACACATATATTATGTACACAAAAAAGTTAATTTTGAATGGTATTCATCACGATTAATCGTGTTGAATAAACAATTTATAGTTTATGGGAAGATTGTTTTAAATTCACTTTAATTAAAAGTTGTATTTTTAAAAGCCTATTAAATGTTAAAAATAATGGCTTTCAATTATACTGTAATGTTGAATGGCTAAAATTGAGGGGAAAAATCATATACGCATCAGTAGAAGTATTGGTACCAATGATGGCCTTCCTTAATAATAGAAGCACACATACCATCTTTATCTTGTTTCTACATTCATTTGGAGATTCAACGTAAATTTATTACAATATAAGTACATATGTGATTAATCACGATTAATTACAGAAAAAATGTTTTAATCGGTTGACAGCACTAATATGTAAAAAATGTTATTATTGTTACGTTTTGTATTGGTTTCACGAATAAACATATGTTGTAAAGTGCAGTGAATCCCCTGCATAGGGACCCTGTGAATCGGAGCCCAGCTAGGGTTTCTGCTGCTGTTGGCTCTGGACTGGGCCGGTCCGGGATGGGGGAAATGTGCTGCGTCCGCAGGCCCGCTAGCTGATATCCGATGTGAAATGAAGGTGTAATTGATAATGGTGCAGCCTCTTTTCTGCACTGCAGAGCTGCTTTACTTCCTGTGTGTTCATCTGAGCCTGTGTTTGTGTGTGTGAGATTTTGTTTTGGTGGTGCTCTGTTACATTCAGCTACAGATAATGCTGCCCTCTGTTGGGCAGCGAGAACACAGGGGCACTATAGTGCTGATTTGCAGACTTGAAAGATTCTGCTGAAACAGCTGCATAAGTAAAGAGCATACTGACTTCATCTCCAAAATTGTTTCTCAATACATAGCTGCATATTTCTCATAAGAGCCATAGCTATAGAGCTGTCAGTGGGCTATGTGATAATTTGAGGTGACCTTGGGAAAATGCATGCTGTGTAAGAATGGACAGAGGGAGGAATATTGCTTAGTGGAAAACATGTGAGAAACTGAGAGGACATGGGGGGAGAGGGAGAAAAATTAAACAGAGAATTAAAAAAGTTATTGATGTGCTGATTATTAGGCGTTGTTGTGTTGTTCCATACTCAATATGGAGGTACAGCCCTTCTTCTTCTTCTTCTTTTTTTTTTTTGAAGAAATGATCGCTGTATAAATCCCTCATTCAATAACAACAACATGTTATAACTGTAATAATTTAGGGTATTCAATAATAGTAATAATAATAATAATAATAATAATAGCAATAATAACAAATTACCTTATTTTTATTTCTGATTGCATAAAAATTATTTGTATTTAAATATATTTATATTATTTAATTATCCTCCAATGACTTGCTAATTGTTGTTTATTTCTGCAGCCCTCAATAATAAATAAAATTAAAAATTGTAAATTATTTTCTATTTTCTATCTAGATTATGTGTTAATCTGAGACATAATAATAATAATAATAATAATAACATGTTATATTTGTAATAATTTAGGTTTTTCAATAATAATAATAATAATAATAACATGTTATATTTGTAATCATTTAGGTTTTTCAATAATAATAACAAATGACCTTATTTTTATTTCTGATTGTGTAAAAAATATTTTTATTTAAATATATTTATATTATTTAGTTATCCTCCAATGCTATGCTAATTGTTGTTTATTTATGCAGTTCTCAATAATAAATAAATAAATATAATAAACATTTTCTGACATCATAGTGTTCATAATAATAATAATAATAATAATAATATGTTATTTAATAATGTAGGCTTTTCATTCCAAATTGTACTATCATCATGACAAAAATATGGTATGTTAAGGCACAGAATGAACAGAATGATCAGAAGAACATCTTGAGTTTTAATGGAATAACATCTTCCATTTACTTAGTTTAGTTACCTACCTGTTGACATATAGTGCACAATATTTAATATTTCTTTTACACAGTAATGTTCAAGCTTTCCGATTATTCCCAGGTTTGAATTAGATACAGAATCCCAGATTTTCAATGTGCTCTCAGACGTTTGGACCCCGCAGTCTGACTGCTTTGACCAGCCTTTATATTGCATCACCAAAGAAATGCGTTAGAGTTCTGAAACATAACGATATAAATAGGAGGAGCTTTTTCAAATGTGAAAACTTTTTTGCTTTCATCCCACATAGCTTGCCTGCTGTTTAATTCACCCTGCACTGCTTTGAGATCAAAGACACGGCAGTATCATAGGCCATAGAGCACTTCTCTCTCCTCTCTGGGGAGATGAGCTTTGTGCTCCTCCTCTGAATGCTGTGGTATGAAGAACTGTGCGTGCCTCTGTTAGTCATGGCGCATTTGGCTGAACCTCATGAGATCGGCCCAAGTCCTTGATGAAAAGCCCTTTGCCAATGTCTCCAAGCAGCTCCTGCGGTATGATGAATGCAGGCATCTAGTCTGGTCTCTGCAGATTCCTCTCATTAAATATTTAAAACTCTAAACGCAGCTATTAGTAATCGAGATACACAAAGCTTCCTGATTCCTTACCAAACCCCTGTGCTGGTAACATCCCAGCAGTGTTGCAGAAACTTTCAGAATTTCATGCCACATAGAAACACTATTACAGAGTTTGAACACACAGTTAAATGAAAAATCACATTTCCATTGGGAGTTCTATTTGAATCGTATTTAATCGTGCTAGGTGGAACTGCTGCTTGTGATTTGACTCTGCCTACATTCTTTGATGATGCAATGTCTTCATGTTGAGTAGTAAGACAATATAATCTTTCTTATTTTTTTTTATTATGAAAGAAACTTTCATCTCTTTAGCATATTGTTAATTTTATATCTTGTATGCAAAATTATTCATTCACAGTTTGTCTTTCACTTTTTCTTGTTAAATTTAACTCTCTAATTTCATCCCTCAGACCTATAAACAGCAGAAAGTATATAATGCTTTATGAAATCTTAAATATATCATTTAACCTTAATATTGTGTTTTTGCATACAGTGTATGTAAATCCATATGTCTATGGTTTTTGTTATTGTAAATGTTTCTTGTTAGAGATACGACTGATCATTTTGCTATTGCTTTACTTTTTAATATATTTTACTTTTATTTCATTTATTACTTGCAGCTGTCCCGTATTGCACTGTATGTAAATGGTTAATTGATACCACAAAGGTGAAAGAGGTCACTGACAAATCATCAATAAGCAATTAAATGCTCATTAACTGTTGACTTAAAGATGTCAGTTGCAGTCTTTTCACAGCAGTTCTGAAGTGTTAATACAACCTCTTCTCTCTCTCTCTCTCTCTCACTCCCTCTAGCATTTCATCCTTCCCGTTTTATCTCCTCTTTTACATTCAGTCGTTCCACTGGGCCTCATTTGTTCACCATCTAGCATCACTCCCTCTCCTCAAATTCACAGCCAACGCCCAGCTTCTGCAGTACTGCAGTCTCTCCCTTTCCAAAAGTATCACCCCTCCTCTTGATCACTCTCTAGTTATCTGCAGTGAGGAGGAGGGAGAGGAGGAGAGATGCCGTGAGGAAGAGCACACCTCACGACTCACGCTGCTGCTGCAACACACCCAAGGATCACACCGACAGTCTGGCAGTTCATCACAATTCATTCCACCGACAGTCCCTCAGGCTCGCAGAGTCTTGTACATTTACTCATAACTCATGCTCACTCTCTCTCTCTTGCTTGCATGGCTGTCCTCCCTCAGGCCTCTCATTAATCAGAGCTCTCTAACCCACTGCACTCTCACAGGAAAAACAGCATCAAGACCTTGGTTCTTCCAAGCTAGGATGGGATATATACATAAAAAAAGAAAAACTCTTGGGAGGTCCTCTGTAAGCTGGCCCATCGCATTGCAACAGTTTTGCCTGATCTAATCCTTACTAACTTGCATAAAACATTAAGGCTAAACTGCCTTTTGCTACATAGAAAATATCGTTTCAATAATTCTATCCAGTATGGTTCAAGAAGAATGCCTTGAGTTCTTTGATTTATTGAAGCATAAACTTATTAAACTTTAAAAGAGACTGAATTGCATCTTGCTGCAAATTATTTATAATATAGGATTTATTAATATAATATAAAAATATCAAATCTAATCTAGATACGATATAATCTAATCTAAATTAATATATCTGTATTATATTATATTATATATTATATTACAAAACATTTACATTTTTCACACATAGAATCAATTGTTTTAGTATCAATGATACACTATTATAGTATTTATTCATAATTTGAATTCATTTTTATTTTTATATTTTCAGTTGTCATTTTAATTTTAGTTTAGGCAATTTTGTATTATTATTATTATTATTAATTTACTTTTTAACATTTCTATTTATTTTTTTTTTTACTTGGTTTTAGTAATTTTACTTATTTAGTTATTTTATTTATTGCTCTATATAGATAATACTTTTAGTGAACAATAGCAGCATTCTCTTTTTTACACACAAATCCAAATATCTGACTGTATTGTGGAAATAAGAGAACATATTTCACTATAAAGTAACCAAATCCTGCTGGGCGATTGCAGTTAACTTGCTAAACTCAGTCGGACTTATTTGATTCCATTTATTTTGTGAATTTACTGACTTTATTAACTTGACATCTGACTTTTTTTCATATCGCAGTTTGACAGGTTGACAAGGAGTTCTAGAAAACGCCTTATGATCAGTCCAACCTGGGATGCCCTGAACTGGAGAGTAACTAAGGACCTCTTTCAGATTGGGCCTAAATTCAATCAGCACAATAAAGAGCCATCAATGGAATGGAAAATCACTCAAGATATTTCTGGAGATGTGATTAGAATAGATTGTGCAATTCTTAGAAACACCTGACAAAGACAAATGTATTAGATTAAGCTTTCTCTGCAAATATACTGAAGTTTCCTATTTAAAAACAGGAGCTTGTCAGAAAAATGCTTGAGCGAGTAGGACAAGGTACCATGAGGATATGACCGAGCAGAAACTAATGCAGTGTCAACAATATTCAGATGTCCAATAAGTAGCAAAATACTATATTTCTAGTAGAGAAAAATCAGATATTCGATGAGCTCAGCATATGATAGGCTTAATAACAGAGGTCTACAGGTTTATTGGATCAATATATTGTTGTCGCACTGAACAAGGCCGTGCGAGGCTAACAAATCTGCTGTAATGTAATGCTGGGCACACGTCGACCAGTCGCAGCACTAACATCATCCTGAAGTTGTTCTCAAGGGGCGTCGTAATTTAACCTGCATGTGAGCTTCAGCAGATTTCCGAGCAGGATACAAGAGAATCGGTTCGATACTGCGGAGTGGGAGGCTCCAAAACCCTCTGGACATGTTACTTCTGTGCAGGTAAGAGTCAGCAAAAAACACAAGCATCTTAATGGGAACAACAAGAAATTCTACGACGTGTACCTGTGCCAGTTCTCATCCACCGTCTCTCACTCCAAGAACAAAAGCACTGCATTAAGGAGAAACAAAGGAAGTAAAGATGGATGTCTGACTGATGCAGCAGCAGTATTCATTTCAGCAGCTTTTTACACACTGAGGGAAAAAGTGAGCTGGCATTATCCCTCTTGACAGGAAATGTGGTTGCAATACTGAGTTTTTGACTCTGGCTACAAGTCTCATAAAGGTTTTCTGAGTTCTTGCCCAGTGTTTTGTGCCAAATGAATGCTTTGACTGATGCCATGGGGTTGCTGCTGCATAGTCTCATTGTCCAAGCTATAACTTAGTTATGACAATAGGCAGTTTCATCATGATATAAATCTTAACACATTTCTGTCCTTGTTTGTACGGTTACAGACAGCAACTGTAGGCCTGTATCTTACATAGAAGTGTTTTATTTCTCATATGGATTGCTGAATTCATTATCAATACAATACATATCAGTTATGATGCTCTAATGCTCTTAGATGTACTAAAATGTTAACTATTATAACTAATTACTGACATGTTATATTTCCTTGAAATGGTCACTGTTTTCATTTTTATACAATACAATAAAACACAATACAATACAATACAACTTTATTGTCAATCAACCATGGTTGAAATTTGTTTTTAACCACACCAGCAATTCCAGACACAAGCACATACTATACAACATAAAAGTAAAAGCCACCATAACACAATCAAAATTCGGAGTATCAGAAAATCTCAGTGTCATGTTAAAAAAAAAAGATAAACTGAGATTTACAGTTTTTTGAGAGTTTTACAGTCCATTCGGGAGCCACTATTCATAATTTGGTCCTGTGCTGCCCTCTAGCGCTGAAAACATTATTTTACTATGAAAGATTATGCATCGTTGAGTAAATAATAGTTTAATTTAAATAATCATTTAAATAATCAGTTATATTTCATAGGTTCTTATAGGAATAGGAGTAAAAGGAAAGGAAAGGAAAGGAAAGGAAAGGAAAGGAAAGGAAAGGAAAGGAAAGGAAAGGAAAGGACATGTGGCCAAGTATGGTGTCCCATACTCGGAATTTGTGCTTTGCATTTCACCCATCTAAGTGCACACACACAGTAGTAAGTAGAGAACAAACACACACACACACACACACACAGGAGTAAGTAGTGAACAAACACACACACACACACACACACACACACACACACACACACCCGGAGCAGTGGGATACTTTTATTTATTTATTTAAATTTTTTAATTATTTAATTTATTAAAATAGTTATGTCCGTTATTATTAATTTATTATTTATTAGCTAGCTTAAGCTAGTTTATACTTTTATTTATTTTAATTTATTAATTATTTAAGTGATTAAAATAGTTATTTAAATTATTATTAGTTTATTATTTATTATCTAGTTTAATCATATTTGTATTATTCATTTTCCCCACATATCCCCTTATTGTAATCATTACTTAAACTTTTTTATATATCATAAATATATTATAGTACTCCATTGTTGGGCACCTTTAAATGTTTAAATGTTTTCATTTCATTTATATTGTATTAACTGAAGAGCTTTATTACTGGCATTTTTATAATGTTTGTGTGTTTTGTCACGCAATTTCTTTCAACTGCCTTCAATTACCGATCACTGATCCACTGGGCCGCGCTACCAGTTTATCAAAGCGCACGTTTCTACAGACGACATTCAAACAGTAACCCATGCAATTCTTGAATGTAAGAAATATGAGGAAGAAAGAAGTAATATGATGGTTGAAATCAAGAAGAATGGAATTCAGGTGGTACATTTTAAATCTGTAATAAAATGGGCAAGTTAAATAAATAGTAAAGCTTTCTTTAATTTTCTTAAAAGGACGGGATTAATAAGTAGAATGTAACACTCTGTTCCACACTCCGGAGCAGAAGGTGGCGGTAATGCACCTAATTACGCTGGTTGCCAGCTATGGAGTCAATATAATGCCGCATATATATGCAAAATAATAAAGATTTGCAAAAGAAAATAAAGTTTTGCAAACGAAAATAAAAGTATTGAGAAAAAATAAATGTTTTTTGCAAACAAAAATAAAGAATTGCAAAAGAAAATGAAGTATTGCGAGAAAAAAAGAAGTTTTGCAAACAAAAATAAAGAATTGCAAAAGAAAATGAAGTATTGCGAGAAAAAAAGAAGTTTTGCAAACAAAAATAAAGAATTGCAAAATATAAATGAAACCGCACAAAAGCAATGATTTTGCAATACATATTTTCCATGGCCATATCTAGTAATTTATTTGCAACGCTGCTTTTATTTTGCGTTTCAGTCAAGTTTGAGCTTGCGATACGTTTTTCCCTTTACGCTTCAGGTTTCTGCTTGTCTCGCTTTGTGGCACTGTTTTGACATGGGGGTGGAGTCAAGGGACGGGGGCGTGTACAACAGGCCTGGGCATGCCTCCCTGGAAGTGACGTCATCGGCCCGAGACGCAGCTCACTGATCCAGGCACCATCGTTGAGCAGAGGCATGCGGGTGGATCGTTTCCTTTTATTCTCTAGCATTAAAACATTAATGTTTTCGTTTTATTAACTTTATTAACAAATGTATATGTGTATTATGAGTTCAGAGTTACTGCTAGTTTTAATGTTAAAGAATGCAATTAACTTCATAAACTAACTTACATCATTAAAAAGGTCTACGACTCAAGCTTCATATCGATCTCGACTTCGTTTTTCATTTACATAACTCCTGGCATAAATTAAGAGATGACTGTAACTGTACGTTTTTAAAAAATGAAGCTCTTTTTGTTTTAAAATTCTTTAAATTTCTCATAAATTTAATGCGTAAACAAACCCGCGTGGCCGTATCAACCTGGGATTATCAGATATGTCTTTATTAATATTTTATTTTGAATTAAGAAATTTTTAGATAAAATGCGTGACAAAAGTTCTACCATTCTACCATACCAACACACGAACAATTTACGTGAATTCATTTATTTATTTAGTACTGCGAAGCATCTCGGTACTAATTGTGTTTTATTATTAATACGTTTATTATTAATTTATATTAATATAGTCGCTTGCAATGTGGGCAGGGCCACACATCTGTCTGTCCACCAAGTAACCGCTTTTCTTGTCATTTTTCCTTTACTTTTTGGATAATCTTCTTCTTCTTGGCCTTTAACGGCGGCTGGCTATGGAGTCAATATAATGCCACATATATATGCAAAATAACAAAGTTTTGCAAACGAAAATAAAAGTATTTAGAAAAAATAAATGTGTTTTTTGCAAACAAAAATAAAGAATTGCAAAAGAAAATGAAGTATTGCGAGAAAAAAATAAGTTTTGCAAACAAAAATAAAGAATCGCAAAATATAAATTAAACCGCACAAAAGCAATGATTTTGCAATACATATTTTCCATGGCCATATCTAGTAATTTATTTGCAACGCTGCTTTTATTTTGCGTTTCGGTCAAGTTTGAGCTTGCGATATGTTTTTCCCTTTGCGCTTCAGGTTTCGGCGTGTCTCGCTTTGTGGCACTGTTTTGACATGGGGGTGGAGTCAAGGGACGGGGGCGTGTACAACAGGCCTGGATATGCCTCCCTGGCACCATCGTTGAGCAGAGGCATGCGGGTGGATCGTTTCCTTTTATTCTCTAGCATTAAAACATGCATGTTTTAAAGGGAGGGAGAAAAAAAGTTCGGCAAAAGGCGGGATCGAACCCATGTCGAGCGTGTCAAAAAGCCAAGGGCACACACTCAACCATCTGTGCCACTGGAACTGCTGATTTATAACCACTTTTAACTAAATGTAAATAGACACCCCGTATGAAACACAATGGACTCTGTGCTTTGTTTGGAAGCAGAAATAAGAAAGGCACAAGTAAACAAGGAAGTGTTAGTAGGAGTTTTTTTCGATGTTGAAAAAGCATACGACATGATGTGGAAAGAGGGACTTTTAATAAAATTAGAAAGAATGGAAATAAAAGGAAGAATGTATAATTGGATCAAGAATTTCTTGTTTAAAAGAACTATACAAGTTAGAGTGGGTTCTGCATTATCTCAGATTTATCCAGTAGAGAATGGAACACCTCAAGGAAGTGTTAGCAGTCCTGTTCTGTTTAATCTAATGATTGATGATATATTTACACAGATAGACATGGGGATAGGAAGGTCCTTGTATGCAGATGACGGTGCGCTGTGGAAAAGAGGGCGCAATATGGGGCATGTGGAGAAGTGTATGCAGAATGCTGTTAAAAAAGTAGAGAATTGGGCTAGTGAATGGGGTTTCTGTTTCTCTGTAGCAAAAACTCAGGTGATCTGTTTTACAAAAAGGAAAATTAATCCAATTATGAATATTAAAATGTATGGTCAAAAATTGGAGCAGGTGTCAGTAATTAGATTTCTGGGAATGTGGATGGATTCAAAACTGGATTTTAGAATTCATATTCAGAAAATAGTAGACAAAGGTAAAAAAGCAATAAATGTAATGCGGTGCTTGGCAGGTGTTGAATGGGGGGCATGTCGTCAGTCTCTTAAAAGAATATACTGTGCACTGATAAGAGCAGCTATTGATTATGGTAGTATGGTGTACAGTTCGGCATCTAAAACACAACTTTTAAAGATCGAGGCAATTCAATCACAAGCACTGCGAATATGTTGTGGAGCAATAAGATCATCTCCAATAGCAGCAGTACAAGTAGAGATGGATGAAATGCCTCAGGAAATTCGAAGGCTCAAGTTAAAGATGAGATACTGGATTAATATAAAAAGGACACTTAGATAGTCATCCAGTTAAGAAAGTTCGGAAGGATTGCTGGGAATATGAGTATAAAAAACTATCAAGCTTTGGATGGACTGCCAATGAGGAGGCACAGAATATGGGAATTAGTGACATCAATATTGCTCCTTCTGTGGCAACTTCAGCAATTCCTCCTTGGCTTTTCCCTATGCCTGTAGTTGACATTCAGCTATATGAAGAAAAACATAACCAGGAAAGAAGTATGCTAACAAATATAGCAGTGCAGCAATACATTGAACAAACGTATTATAGCATATTGCAAATATACACGGATGGCTCTAAAGATCCTGAGTCTGGAATAACAGCAGCAGCAGTCTACATACCCCAATTCAAAGTCAAAATTTCAAAAAGAATTTCAGATCACATATCTGTTTATACGACAGAGACAATAGCAATATTCCTAGCTCTTCAGTGGATAGAAGAAGTACAGCCAATAAGGTCAGTAATTTGTACAGACTCCCTTTCAGTTTTAAATAGCTTGCTAAGTGGAATTTCAACAGCAAGGCAAGATATCATTTTTGAAGTGATGCAGAGTCTATTTAGAATAAGACAATCTGGTCTTATGGTAAATTTCCTTTGGGTACCATCACATATGGGTGTGGAAGGAAATGAGGAGGCAGACCATCTGGCTAAACAGGCTCTGAGACATGCACAAATTGACATTAAAGTGTCAATGAGTAAAGCAGAAGTAAAAGGGTTAATTGCAAATGAAATAAGAAAGAAATGGCAGAAGGAGTGGGATAGTGGAACAAAAGGTAGACACTTTCATCATATTCATGAGAAAGTAGGTCAAGAAAGAAGAAAGTTTGGCAACATGAAAGAATACGTTTTAATGTCAAGAATGCGTATTGGACATTGTTCGTTAAATCAGTGTCTGTATAGAATGGGGAAGCATGAAACTGGAAAGTGTGACAAATGTGGTCATGCAGAATCAGTAGAACATGTACTTATAGAGTGTGTTGCATATGAAGGAGCAAGATTTCAACTAATTCAAGCTTTAGGATCATTCGGAATAAATGATTTGTCACGTCAGGTTCTGTTAGGAAATGGCCCAAAGCAATCAAGAATATTTCATGAATTAATTATTTTCTTAAAAGAAACAAGACTGATAAATAGAATTTAGGATATAGTTGTAGTAAATAAAGCGGGAATAATTGGCGTTGTATTTTTCTTTTGTTTTTGCTATAGTTCTCAAACTTCCAATCATTATGCGCTCCACACTCCTATCCAGTAGGTGGCGGGAATGCACCATTTAAGTTGGTTTGCCAACCGCCATTAAATGTAAAAGAAGAAGAACGGATTTGATCTCCCAGAATGCCTTTCACTTCCTCTTCCCTTCCGCGGCCTGCGAACGTAAGTGCCATTAAGAATCCCACTGAAGCGGTGTTCAAAAGAATCCCTTTTGTATCACCATCATCACAAGTTTTTATGTCCAAATAGTACATCGACATGTTTACTTTGATTATATTTAAAATTTTTAGAGAATATGAGTCGTAAAAGTGAAATTCCTAATGTTATTTTACTAGATAGATGGTCGCCTGTGCTCTGCCATTTTGTAGTGTCGGCAATGCACAGTGACTCGTCTTTAGATGAATGTAGCTACATGTGCGTGAGTTTACTAATGAAAAACATAACTCCGGATTCTGAAGACATTCGAAACTGACAGGTCTGGCTACAATGTATGTTTTATGCGGTACGCGTAGTATTTGCGGTAGTGTCCGAATATTTTATTTGTCTGAACAGTTTTTTTTTTAGTTTGGTTTGGTGTCTAGTGCGCATTTTCTAAGCATCTAATGTCATTCATTCTCTTTAGATCTCTGAAAATGGTCCGCTACTCACTCGACCCAGAGAACCCGACTAAATGTGAGTTGGCAGCTACTTTTAACTGTATGGCTGCTCGGTGGTGAACCTGTGTAGTAATTGTTTTGTGTTCTGCAGCATGCAAGTCGAGGGGCTCCAACCTTCGTGTTCACTTCAAGGTACGAATGAAGCCGTTCATGCTACAGTCTGAGTGCTTGACAAGACGCTGACGCTCACTGATGCGTCTGGAACACCGAGTGCTCCAGCATTTTCTGAGTAGCCACGTTTCTAGTTTGTAAAGTGATGTAGGCTGGTTTACTTAGTTACCTGTTGTCTTTATGTTTGGTCCTCAGAACACCCGTGAGACCGCCCAGGCCATCAAAGGCATGCACATCCGCAAGGCTAACAAATACCTGAAGGATGTTATGGTGAAGCACCAGTGTGTTCCCTTCCGACGTTACAATGGTGGTGTTGGCCGCTGTGCTCAGGTGAGGTTTTGTCCTGTTTTAAAGCTGCATTTTAAAACCATTCCGTCCATCTTAGGACACCTTTGGAATTGACCATGAACACCATTAGTCTGAGCAACATGTACACTTTGAACTACAAGTTCAAAAGTTTGGGTTTGGTTAAAAGTAGGGCTGCACGATTAACCACGTTCATATTCGCGCGATTTTTTGCGCAGCTCATCAGTTAACAACGGCTCTGTGTAGTTAATGCTGCTCAATGTGAAAGCACGCAGGTGATGGAGATTTACCGCTGATTACAGAACCGGCTTTCTGACAAGATGATAAGATATTTTAATGTAGCTTATTCAGCTTGTGACAGCTGACATTTCAGCAGTCATTACTTTAGTCTTCAGTGTCACATGATCTTTCAGAAATCATTCTAATATGCTGATTGGTGCTTCAACCAGGGTTCCCACGCTTCTTGAAAGTACTTGAATTTCAGACATATGGATTCTAGGCCTGGAAAATACTTGAAAACAAACATAGGTCCTTGAAAGTGCTTGAATTAAATTTGAAATACATTTTGTTTATGCAGGGATTAAAGTTTTCTGTCGCTACGACAGATTTCCGTCAATTGGGGGAAAAAAAAAAATAGGGGAAAAGAAACATGTAGCGCGTTATTGTTCTGCCGGCACACCAAAAATCATTCCAGGCCACGGCTCCAGCTTCTCAGTGACAACATATGTGACGCCGCTCGCATCATTCACAGTCGGGTTATAACTTATTAGCAGAGAACACAGAGCAGGACTTGAATTTTGACGTGGGATTGCGGCTATTAATAATTCTACTCATTCCCGCAGGTTGCGCGCTTATAACGCGATGACAGATGACAGAACGTATCATTTGCACGTGCTTTTGAGTCTTGAGAACTCACTCGCGCTCTCATTTTCTGTGTGCCCACAGATCGCGATAAGGAAAGTGACAGATTTGAATAATTATTAAGGGAGTTTGGTATGGCTGTGGAATGGGGTTTGGCTGAGGAAAAATTCAGTCAAAATATTTTTTTTTTCTTCAACCCCTTTTTATGGCACTATTTCAGAAATTGTCCTATATGTTCTGTCAAAGACAGAGCGAAACGGCACTAATGATTGGGGGTGGAGATGGGGTAGCCGAAAAAAACTTAGCGTGTGTGTTGATGCGCAGCCTAGAGCGTTGGGGACAGTTTTCTTAAGCCCGCTCCCGCTGAATTTCTGACCATTACCGCCCACTCCCGCAACGTGTGTGTCCCGCTCCCGCGAACATTCTAATGTATATTATTTTCGCACATCAGGGAGCCACTATCAATATTGAAATCGCATTTGAATGAGCGCTCGCTGTTCACTTTAACATGTAGCGCATTGTTGTTGTTGTTCTGCCGGCACACCAAAAATCATTCCAGGCCACGGCTCCAGCTTCTCAGTGACAACATATGTGACGCCGCTCGCATCATTCACAGTCGGGTTATAACTTATTAGCAGAGAACACAGAGCAGGACTTGAATTTTGACGTGGGATTGCGGCTATTAATAATTCTACTCATTCCCGCAGGTTGCGCGCTTATAACGCGATGACAGATGACAGAACGTATCATTTGCACGTGCTTTTGAGTCTTGAGAACCTGAGAAGTCAAAAATGATTAAATCCCCATGAGAAATATTAAAAACTAATGCAATACAGAAATTTAAAAGTTAAGACATGACCATTGGTCAGCAAAAGGCTCATTGGGTAAGCGGGGTCAGAAAAAAACAGGTGGAGAAGAAAAGAGCATGTTAACTGCAAAAGAATGAATAATTAATGTGAAGAATTAAGTGTGAAACCATCAGGAACCTTTTAGTCTCCAGTGCCACTATTTTCCAGAACTGCAACCTTGAGTAAGAAAAGACAAACGTTAACTGCAAAATAATTAAGAATTAATGTGAAGAATTAAGTGTGAAACCATCAGGAACCTTTTAGTCTCCAGTGCCACTATTTTCCAGAACTGCAACCTTGAGTCTCCAGAATTACAAGGTGTCCGGTTCTCAGAGACTTTTCTTGGGTAAAAAATCCTTGAGAAAATGTAGAACTTGAAAAATTGGAAAAACAGCTTAGTGAAAAGCGTTTACAGTTTAAAAGCAAATAGAGTCCTATTTTTTTCTTTTTCTTTTCTTTATTTTTTTTTTTTACAGATTTGCACATGTACAAGGTTTAAAATGCTCATACTGCTCAAAACGGTCTACATTTTTTAAACCTACACATTCAAAACATTATTACTCTGAAATTTTTAATGTAAATGTTACGTGTACGTGAAATGTTAAGTACTGTAAGGTCTTTCATGACGCTACATATTCTGGGGTGTGAATTTGATAGGTGCTTGATATAAAATAAATGGTGCTTTAAAAAGTCCTTGAAAGTCCTTGAATTTGGTGTTCATTAAAGAGTGGGAACCCTGTTCAACATTTATCAGTGTTATTTGCAAAACCATTTTTTTTTTTCTCTCTATTTGATGAATAGATCATTTTAGAACTATTTTCTTTAGTTTTCCTTTTCTGTTGAGCAGTTACTGACACTTTTGATAATTAAGTGTTGAAAATAACTTAATTTCTTAATGTATTGACCCCAAATTAGAATGATAGTAAAGCTCAAATTAAGATAACAAAGCTTTCTTGTGATGTTTTCCATTTTTAGGCCAAGCAGCATGACTGGACTCAGGGACGTTGGCCTAAGAAAAGTGCTGAGTTCCTGCTCCACATGCTGAAGAACGCAGAAAGCAACGCTGAGCTCAAGGTAAGACCGTATGAACCATTACACTGTGAATAAGTCTCTTTAGAATTGGACTGTATCTTTGCTTCAGTGTATGATTTCAAATCTAGCTTGCATGAATGCAGCTTTCACTGCCATATGGGCTTTATATTAACCCACTTTGTGATCTTGTAGGGTTTGGATGTGGACTCTCTGGTGATTGAGCACATCCAGGTGAACAAGGCCCCAAAGATGCGCAGGCGTACCTACCGTGCGCACGGACGCATCAACCCCTACATGAGCTCCCCATGCCACATCGAAATGATCCTCACTGAGAAGGAGCAGATTGTTCCCAAACCAGAGGAGGAGGTTTCTCAGAAGAAAAAGGTATGTTCATTAATGTTTTTCTGAATTAAAAAAAATAATACAAACTGTACACTTGGCTGTAGTGATGACCACTTAGGACACCTTTGGATTTATGATGAAAGGAATCATATTCTGAGCAGCCGCTGTGCATTAAATGTGTGGAGGACTGGATATCTTAGTAACTGCTGTTGGTGAACACTCCTTAACCAATTTTTTTTTTCCCCCACAGGTTTCTCAGAAGAAACTGAAGAAGCAGAAACTTATGTCTCGGGAGTAAATGTAAATAAAGTCCAACATTCATACTAGAAAATGACTTCCTTTTTTTTGTGATTTTATTTATTGACTTGGCTTAATGATGACACAAGCTTGTGATTTGATTACTGTCGTTTAAAAGAGGAAAAATTTGAATAATCTGATCTATTTACTGTTTGGTGTAAAGAGCAGTGCAGTACTTAAAACCTTTAGCTTTATTTGGTTAAAAACAGACTCTTTACAGCATTTATGATGAATCTCTATCATTGAGGTCTTTTGAGCGGGCTCTGATAAATCTATTAAGTAGCTTTTACTTCACTTAGATCATTTCTTGTCCAATTAAATATGCTGACACAAAATATGCCAACAGCAAAGTCAACCACATATACATTATATATGTACGATAAAATAAAGATTCACTATCTCTCTCTCTCATATTCATTCATTCATTCATATATATATATATATATATATACACAGTTTATGTAGAGGTATATATGTATAGGAAATATTTATGCATACACAATTTTTTAGGAGCTTGGGTGATTAAACTTTGGCTCAAACTGATTTGGTCTTATTTGCACCTCCAAGCATTTTAGTTCCAGAGGATAAAGTTTCAATTTATTTATATAGCACATTTAAAACAGCCACATGGCTGACCAAAGTGCTGTACAGAAATTCAAAAATAGTAAAAACATTCAAAAATCAGCACAACTAAACCATTAAAACGGTCTTGCCCCAATAATAAAATAAGTAAATATGTTAATAAGATTAAACTTTGGCTCAAACTGATTTGGTCTTATTTGCACCTCCAAGCATTTTAGTTCCAGAGGATAAAGTTTCAATTTATTTATATAGCACATTTAAAACAGCCACACGGCTGACCAAAGTGCTGTACAGAAATTCAAAAATAGTAAAAACATTAAAAAATCAGCACAACTAAACCATTAAAACAGGGTCTTGCCCCAATAATAAAATAAGTAAATATGTTAATAACACGAGAAACAAAGTATAAACCCTTAGAAGACTAAGCAAAGACCATAATAGAAAATTATAAGCCAAAGAAAACATGTTTTAGGAGAGATTTAAAAGTGGACAGAGAAGGGGCAAGTCTAATCTCTAAAGGGAGGTTATTCCATAACAGCGCCCAACCACTGAGAAAGCTCTATCCCATAAATCGACTAAAAGAAGATTCTGATCACAGGATAAAGTGCTAGATTCACCAGTAGAGGGCAATATAGCACTGTGAATCTGCTCATCTTGCATATTTTTTGCTGTTTCTGGGTTTATTTATACTCCTAATGGAATTTAGTAATCTAATAATAATATATAGTCTAAATGTTTGTAACTAATAGTGTTTGTAACTATTAATCACATTTGTATGGATAAAATGTGTGTGTGTGTATAGGCATATATATATATATATATATATATTTCATAACTGTTAACATGAATTAAGGAATTTTTAATGCAACAGGAGGCATAGGTGCCACATCCTATTATATGCTATTTCACTTTTTGACCACTAGGTGCTGCAACACGTTGCACTTTGCATTTGACTTTTGGCATTATTGGTTTTATTATAGAAAAAAGAATACGCTATGACAAAAAAACTTCACATTTGATTGTGTTGCAAAATATTATAAAAAAAAAAACTCCAAATCAGCCTCTTTTTTTAATGAACTAAAGTGATGAATGCTTATTGTGTTTTGTAAATGAGGTAGTCCACATTTCTTGATACACTGTAGATAGGCAATAGCCTTCTGTGGCTGGCATATGTACAGAGGTAGAAACACAGAAGCTTTAAGACTGCAGCTGTGAGTTTCTAATGTTTCACATGTATTCAACTGGCATTTAGTTTCTTCAGATGAAACCAAATAATACAAAAACCAATACATGTGAGAAAAGTGGCAGAAAAGGTTTTTTATGAGGAGGTAGGAAACACATTTACCTTACAGCTCAACGTTGAAGTAAAATGATAGTGTTTATTCAAGCTTCATCATTCTGTGATTGTATTGCGATTTATCTGTGGAGTGTTTAAGCCCTGTCCATAGGGACGTTTAAGCTCATGAGATATCCCACTGCCTCACATGACCGGCACGCATGCAGACGTCCCTTTATTTAAGAAATAGATCACAGATTGACTAGATTGATTTTGTCCCCTTTTTGTATTTAATAGCGGGACGGATGGCAGCTCTTTTAATGTGCAAATGAGAACCAATGAGGACAGACTCCTAAATTCAGTTCAGACACTCAGCTGACACGGGCCACGTCACTGCCGCCCTTAGCCAATCACATCCCACCGAGCCCCTCCACTTTCCCAGGCACGCTCTCAAAGTTTTGACTTTTTGCAGCAAAAGACAGCAGGTTGATGAAAATGTTTTATTATCTTCCAGATCTTCATGTGAACTACCCAGAAAGACTCTCTTTTTATTTATAGATTTCAAAAACACTCAATTGAAGGACGCAACTCTGTTGTATCATGCAATATTTGCAAGAACTGAAAGAAGGGAATGGATTTTGCCAGAGGACATGGCTATGAAGCTTCGGTGCAACTGATTGGGATTTTTTAGAGAAAAGATTCTTTTTTTCTGAAGGCTTGAGTATTTTTTTGTTTTTGTTTTTTTTCCGCTTTCTCTCTCTCATTCACTATTTTACATTTGGCGCGGGTCTCCACCGTCTTGCTTCTTGCGCAGTATTTCGTTAAAGTTGTAGTTTCTTGGTAATGTTAGCGGTGGGGCAAATGGACGGGTCTCGCCAGAGCGCTTTCCTACTCAATACCCCACCTTTGGCTGCTTTACACAGCATGACCGAAATGAAGACACCACTTTACCCAGCCTACCCGTTATCTTCCACTGGACCAGCATGCTCCACTTCACCGACAGCTACCTCTCCGAATCCAGGCGGTATCCCGGTCTCGTCCCCGGGGATCAAAACATCCACCGGACTTTCGACTCTCGGATCACATCAGCAGTGCCCAATCGCTACACCTCACGGAATAAACGACATCCTCAGTCGCAGTCCGGTGTTGGTCACCGGAGCGGCGGCATCTTCTCCCGCTGGAATCTTGACTGGACTGCCCCGCTTCAGCAGCCTGAGCCCTCCGCCGCATCCAGGGCTGTATTTCAGCCCCAGCGCCGCGGCCGTGGCGGTGGCACGTTATCCGAAACCTCTGACAGACCTTCCAGGCAGAACCCCCATATTCTGGCCTGGAGTTATGCAAAGCCCACACTGGAGAGACGCCAGATTTGCATGTTCCCCACGTAAGTGCACGATTAACTTTCTTGAAGGCTGTTAGCGATCCGAAATATTACAATAAGCACAAATTTAACTAACATAATAGGATGTAATAATAACATTGGGTGAATTTTCTATCTCGCCCCTGACAGATCAAAACTCAGTGCTCCTGGACAAAGATGGGAAAAGGAAACACACGCGACCAACGTTTTCCGGGCAGCAAATTTTTGCCCTGGAAAAAACATTTGAGCAAACGAAATATTTAGCTGGACCTGAGAGAGCGCGGTTGGCCTACTCTTTAGGAATGACAGAGAGCCAAGTCAAGGTAGGACAGTCCTAATAGTTTATGTATGACAAGGAAAAACCTTGACTGACTCGATTGTTTGTTATCATTAATCCATGGAACGTAAAAAGAGAATTAGCCTAGATGTAGCAAAATGTGTTTATTCAGACCTTCCTATATCTCTTTTATTTAGCTTACAACATTTATATAGGCTATAGCCTACATCTATTTATTTCTCTACAGCAAATTATTTACATTTAATGCACCGACCTAGTGGAGTACAATAGGCTACCAAAATGTATTATTTTCATTCATATCAAATGTATGTACGCATTAAAGTTTAAAAATTGCAGTAGCCTATGCACCGCTGCAATTGTTTATTGTAATTATTGCAAGAAAATTGAATTGCAGTTTAAAAGCCACTGAAACTTGTTCTATTTTTATTTGTTAAAATATTTTAAACGTGTTTCAGCATTTTATTTATTCTCACAGACTGAAGGTGCTTATATTACAGATATTTTGAAGAGCTATCTCTTCGAGTTATGTTTTATATCAGTTCTTTCAAATTATTATTAGACAGGACAAATCTGTTTAATTTGCTTGACATTGTTAAATGTCTCTGAGCGAATTTTTTGTTATAATTCCCATTTGCTATGCCTACTTTTCGATGGAGATAAATCACTATTTCTGTGTGGATTCAAATACGTTTTATCTCATGTTTATTGTGAAGGTGTGGTTTCAAAACCGAAGAACAAAATGGAGAAAACGGCACGCGGCTGAAATGGCCACGGCGAAGAAAAAACAAGATTCAGAGACCGAAAGGCTGAAAGGGGCTTCGGAAAATGAAGACGACGACGACGACTACAACAAACCTTTAGATCCAAACTCGGACGATGAAAAAATAACGCAGTTACTGAAAAAACACAAACCAAACTCAGCTCTTATCATTCACACGTCGGAAAACGAGAGCTCGTAAAATGGAAACGGGACATGGGTTGTCAAATTCTTCAAGAAGTGTCAAAATATTATGTAGGCTACTGTTTTTCACCAAGTTTGAGCTCTGGTTTGAGAGGAATGATGAAAATCAGAGGAATATGCACTACTGGTGAAGCTGAACGTGCATCAGTGTCTGCAATAGACACGTTTCAACGTAAAGACAACGGTACTTTGTTGTAAATTAACGGCGTGAGTTGTATCGCATAGGAATTATATTACTGTGAATATTTATGTGTAAAATATTTTGAATAGTAAACATGGCAGAATTCGTTCATTTCGCTTCAGTTTAATTTTTGGTTTAAGCTTTGTGATGCATTTTCATGTCATTAATTTGTATATGCTAGGTGCTGATCACCCTGAGTTATTTTTCTTTCTTTTTTTTTCTATGGGTGTAAGTTGGCTCAGCCCTTTGATTCTTAAAAATAATCAACAATGGAAATAATTTTCAGAATTTACCACTAATGGTAAAAGACATCTGAGCGACAGCCTAAATTGAGGCTCAGTCAAATAATTGATCTGGCCATAACACGTGTAAATAAACAAACACCTAACCATATATTTGTAATATAATGCATAGTGTTCGTCTCCCGATGTTAGGATGTTTCTTTAATTTTTGTTCGATTAATTTATGATATCTTAAGTTTGTAACAGTGTTTGAATCCTGCAAAATGCGTCTTGCAGGTTCGTGTGTATTGCACTTTTATTTAATAAAATGTTAAACGTTTGGGACATTTTTCTTTTTGTTATTATTAAATCGAATATTAATATTTTGTGAATAAATTGCAACAACGTTTTCAAGCATTAATAAATAAGATTGCTGATGATTGGTCAGTTAGTTTCGAAACTGTCTTTCGCTTCGGTAAGAAGTTGTCTCATTAAAGAGTTATCAAAATGGCAACGCTTATTCAAAGACATTTTAATATTTTGTATTATTATTATTATTCGTTTTTAACAGCCCTACCACATTTATATATTTTTTTAATTTCATTAAATGAATAATCATGCTCTCCTTTATTGCTCTGTCTCTGTGTGAACACATATTTTACCTAATTGTTTTATTATAAAGACGCCATTACTCTGCGCACTTACATTAAAATTTGCCAAATTTTCGCTAAAATTTTGATAATTGAGAAATGATCTCAAAAAGGCCATAATGGCACATATACTATCGGGATATTGAAAATAGAAAGCGGTTTTTGGGGGTCTTCAACTGATCGCGAAGATCACCATGTTCTTTGGAAATTGGAAATCACTCAACCGATTTGTTCTCAACAAACCAACAGAAAAAAATTATTTATAAGGTGAAATGATGCACCATGTACAGTTCAGAAAATATTTTGAGCTGGTATTTTTGAAGGACAACAGGTCCAGTGCTTCTCCACAGGTTACTCAACCCAAATGAGTCACTTTTTGGAAGCGATGCAGCATTACCTATTAGGTTACATTTATATTTATTAGGTTAAATTTATTCATTTTGAAACATTCTAAATATAATTTGCACGCACTTACTCTTTTTACACATTTATTTATTTAGATTTTGATGCACAACTTAGATTACAACATTAGCGGTCCATAGCTGCCAAATAAACGAAATAGTTTAAAACTGTTATTTATCTTAAAAAAAGATATATATATATATATATATATATATAGCCACACACACAAGGACAGCCTTTAGCTGTTCAGCGTTTTACACGTGATCGAATTGACAAAAGTGACTTAATCTACCTCATGCACTTGGATGTGTGCTCATAAATCGTGTTTGAAATACAATACTTTGGACTGAATAAATAACTGGAAAATTAATGTTACTAATCAAAGAAAAGATACGTAATTTAAAGCATCACAAGAAGATAAATGCCTGATGATTTAGCTAGTGACCACAAAATGAAAACTGTCACTGTTCTGTGATAAAAATGTCATTTTAACAGTTTTTCGAATTCGATTTTTTTTTTTTGTTACGGTAAACGGTTTTTTATTATCATTATCATTTCCATTCCCTGAATAATTTTGTAATTTACACGCGTAACGTGTAAATGATCACACCTGAGAACAAACTTGTTTCAGCTATTATCTTCAAGCCAGCTTGTCTAATTGAGAAAAGGCAAAAACAGTTAAGCGTGCCAGCGTTTGACCAATTTACAACTATTTAACTTTTGATTGGCTGTATCAATGAAATAAAACAGAACAGTCTTTGTGAGCACATGCTCAATTTTCCATTTTCAATCCCCATTTCAATACAATTTCTCTTTTATTCCTTGATGGCGTCTATCAAATGGCGTTTACCCAGCTGGACTTTGACTTTCCAATTTAATAAACAGAAATTTTAGAACTTTTTCAATACGAAAACTTCACTATATATATTTTCCTATTTTCTATATCCGTTCAACGGTTCGTTTAGTTTTACAAAACCATCAATATTGTTTTCATTGCATTACATATTATTTATTATCTTAGGCTCAGGGACTGAAGATTTCAGCATGTCAGACTAATGAATCTATCTTTATTTGGCTACATGTGTAGGCCAATGACCTGATGTCAATAAGGTATCAAATTACTGTTGAGTGAGAGCTTAATGAACTCTCATCTGCAATAATTAATCTCTGATTGCTTCACATTAAAATGCATTCATGAATATGCTCATTAACTCTCTTACTGTACAAAGCCATTTCCAATGAGGACATCATGAAATAAGCTAATACAAAAGAACTAACAATGCTGAATGGCGACTGAAAATTAGTGAAAGTAAATGATTTTGAACAATATTGATTTACAACACTAAATTAAAAATAATAAATCAAATAATAAAGGTTTTGTATATTTTAATATTAAGTATGAATGGGCCTAAGCTGACACAGTTAAACCAATTCCTAATTAAACAATAACCATTCCATTTTTACTCCATTGTAGATTTTATTATGGACAAATTGCATATAACATCCTTAAATCCTTTATACGGTGTATTTGAGCAAGATGAGGAGGCATAGCAGGTGGACCAGTCATAGGCAGGAAAGACCTGGTTCTGCTGGCTTGCTCGTTCTTCTGATCTGGGTAGAATTATGATCCATCAGCATGGTCCAGGTGTGGTGAACATGGTGTGTGTTCCTCAGGGGAGATATCTTAGCATCTGCTGAGTGCCTGCTGATGTAGTGCTGTGACTGCACTGCTCCAGGAACAGTGCTGGGGCTGCAGCTGGCCACATGATCCCAGGCCACTGCTGCTCTCCCATCAGACACTTGTTGGAAGTGAGGTTAATTAGTTGAGAAATAGCAGTTGCTTTCCACAGCCTTTATCTGAGAAGACATGCATATCACCAGTTTTTGGTGCACAAATCATAAATGCCTTTTGAATTCCTGAATTTAAATTGAGCTGCAAACAGGATACAGAACTGTAATTTGAATATAAAGAAGTAGAATTAAAATTAATTGAAATTTAAATAAATTCATAGAGGTGCACATTTTATTGTGCTGCAAACAGGGAGCAGAATTGTTATTTGAATGTAAGGATAGAATTAAATTAAATTACAATTCAAATAAATTCATATAACAGGAAATGGTATTGAGCTGCAAACATGAGGCAGAATTGTCATTTGAATTTGAATGCAAGGAAGCAGAATTAAAATGAACTGAAATTCATATAATTCACTGCAAATTTGATTGAGCTGCAAACAGGATGCAGAATTGTAGCTTGAATTTGAATGTAAGGAAGTAGAATTCAAATGAATTGAAATTTAAAGAAATTCATATCACTGCAAATTGTATTGAGCTGCAAACAGGGTGCAGATTTGTAGTTTGAATTTGAATGTAAGGAAGTAGAATTAAAATGAATTGTATTACTCTAACTGCAAATTTTTCATTTTAACTAATATTGCCTTGATTGAAAGTTCTGAAATTTAAACAAACCAAAAAAGGAAACATAAAAACTTAACAAAAAAGATAGATAAAATTGCACCTAGATATTTGTGTTCAGTTTATATCATATATAATGGCTAAACTTTTGTGGACTAGGGTGGAACTTCATTTCCCAGAATGCATTACCTGTGTGGAATTTCTTTAAATTGCAATGCAGTAAATTCCTCCTCCTGTTTTTGCAGTTCAACTTCCTGTGGAGTGTGGCCTTTTAAATTAAATTTAAATCCTGGCTCATAAACTGAAAGCAAGTCACTTTATATTTTTCCGTTCTGAATGTTGCACAACTCTGTTTTTTTTTTTTTTTTTTTTTACTCCTGCAAACATCTCATAAAATGACACATTGGATCTCATCTGTACTGCAGTTTCCATGCGTTTTTCTCCACACGTCTTCATCTGTGGCACTTGGTAAGATGTCTTTTGACATTTAGTGATGTGACTAATTTGCTGATAACTGTGTGTTTTGGATAAAGAACCCCATTGATGTGCTCTCAGTTGAGCGTGTACTACAAGAGATTACATACAAGACTGTGTCACAAGAGGCTGCAGGCGTAGAGAATGAACGCTGGCTTACATGTGCCTCAGGCCTTATCTCTTTCCCAACCATTTGGAGAGTCCTGATAAAGAGCACCTTGGGATCCCCTATTATGAATACCCTGGGTGCTTGTCACAGGGCAATGAGCTTCCTGCGATATTTTCAATGCATGAAAGGTTTTCTCTTATTTTGCCTTTTAATTCTACTCTTATGATTACACAGTGCCCATAATAATACAGTTTAGTCTTCTCTCGTGTTATATTAAAGCTGTATTTACACATTATCTGTCTTAAAAAAGCAAATGAACTGTCTGGTTAATCATTGCTCTTGTTCTCGTAGAGGTGCAGGTGATCGTGGAAGTTTGGGTTTGAGGTTGGTGTGTGGTCTCTTGAGTATATTTGTATTGTTCTCCAGGAGCTGAGGTTTCGGAGGGCATCCTGGGTGGTATGAACACACTCTAGTGTTTATAATCTCCTGTAATCTTGTCTAATGATGTTCTCATAATCTGTCAAAGCCTCTAGTTACAGTGGCTTACAAACAAATCTGGATTCACAATCAGATGGTGGTAAACAACCTAAGATAAGCACATTTAAACTAATCTGACGGAAGGACTCCTACACTGTGGAATAACGGGCGGGTTTTGTTTCATGCAACTTAATTTCTATGAACATTATTCTACATCTCATATATAAAATATCATTCATACGTTTGGGGTTATTAAGAATGTTAATGCTTTTGAGTCTCACCAAGGCTGATCAAAAAGTCAAAACAGTTATATTATTACAATTTAAAATAGCTATTTTCTATTTTAATGTATTTTAAAATGTATTTTATTCCTGTGATGTCATTATAGCCTTCAGTGCCACATGATCCATCAGAAATCATTTTCACATGCTGATTTGTAACATTTCTTATTATTTAAAACAGTTGCGCTGGTTAATATTTATGTGGAAACCGGTCCATGATATACATATAATCTTATTCAAAAACCATAAAGCAAGCTGTTGGCATTTTCTTTAATGCTTATGGTGGTGGGGGTCTGGAGGGGAATAATGGCAAAATGAGCACCTTCAATAGACGGCTCAGGCCATGAATAAACTGCCCTCATCGGCTAAGTCCGGAGTCCTGCATTTTATTAGCACTAGCCATGCTAAAATAACCTGCTAACACGTAGCATAGTGCAGCAATAATAACCTCCTCAATCATATTTTAAAAGTCACGTCAAGCCAGGCCTGTATAATTCATCTCTATGCAAATACATCAATGTCAGCCCATTAGTGTATTGCTAAAGAGGTTTTTTATTAAAATGCATTCTTGCCTCGTCCTTTTTTCTTTTTTGTCTTCTTTTTTTTAACTCACTCCCAATAAAACATGAGCCCTATTGGCCAAGAATTATAGCAACTATCAGAGTAACATATGGATAGCATGCAGTCTGAAAATAAAAACCAACAGATAAAGTAGCAGGGTCATGGTAGGGTACAAACACTTAGGAAAATGGCAGTGGAGTAATAGATTTCTCCCTGGCTGGCTGAGGAGACCCAGCATGCCACTGAAATCAAAGCCTTATTATACATGCATTTAGGGCTGTATTGTGTGGCAAGATGCGTAGCCCTCGCTTGTCGGGAGAAAAGTTATGGCCGACACAAAGAGGACCAGTGCGATGAATTAAAAAGACAATAAAAAGGTGATAAAGTGCACCCTGAATGTATTATATCTTTTAATGAAATGAAAGTAGTGGAGAAGCTCTGTCAAGTCTCGTATCATTCAGCAATGGTGACACTGAACAAGAGAGAGAGAGAGAGAGGATTATGGGTAGAGCAGGAATCAGCTGATAGTGTATACTTCCTGCTATTGGAGGACACAGAGACGAAGCCAAGCAAGTGTCATCCAGCTCCAAACGTTTGATCAAAAGTGAGTATAAAGAGAAAAAGTATATGTGTAGAGATAGATAGATAACTATAGATAGATAGATAGATAGATAGAATATATAATATACATTATATATATATGTGTGTGTGTGTTTGTGTTTTAAATAAAATTGATAATACTTGTTTAATATATAACATTATTAATAACTTGTAAAATTATTTTTAAATGGATTTATTTTTAATGTAGTTTATATTATTATATATGAATATGTAATGAATACTAGATAGATAGATAGATAGATGATAGACTATAGCCTTCATTCATTATATTATATATTGTATTTTATTTAAAACCAATCTATATAATTTTACCCTTATTATTCATGCATTTAGGGCTGTATTGTGTGGCAAGATGCGTAGCCCTCGCTTGCCTGGAGAAAAGTTATGGCCGACACAAAGAGGACCAGTGCGATGAATTAAAAAGACAATAAAAAGGTGATAAAGTGCACCCTGAATGTATTATATCTTTTAATGAAATGAAAGTAGTGGAGAAGCTCTGTCAAGTCTCGTATCATTCAGCAATGGTGACACTGAACAAGAGAGAGAGAGAGAGAGGATTATGGGTAGAGCAGGAATCAGCTGATAGTGTATACTTCCTGCTATTGGAGGACACAGAGACGAAGCCAAGCAAGTGTCATCCAGCTCCAAACGTTTGATCAAAAGTGAGTATAAAGAGAAAAAGTATATGTGTAGAGATAGATAGATAACTATAGATAGATAGATAGATAGATAGAATATATAATATACATTATATATATATGTGTGTGTGTGTTTGTGTTTTAAATAAAATTGATAATACTTGTTTAATATATAACATTATTAATAACTTGTAAAATTATTTTTAAATGGATTTATTTTTAATGTAGTTTATATTATTATATATGAATATGTAATGAATACTAGATAGATAGATAGATAGATGATAGACTATAGCCTTCATTCATTATATTATATATTGTATTTTATTTAAAACCAATCTATATAATTTTACTTTGCCTATTTTATATCTAAGATTAATAATAAGTTTTAAAAAATTACATTTTAAAAATGTATTCCTATATCTCAATCTATCAGTTATAGTTCGTGTATAAAGTATACATTATTATTATTATTATTATTTTAAGCCTCCGGGGAAACCTGCACAAAACGCGATGAGGTTAGCGGCTAGAAAAATGTTTTATGAACCGCGTATAGTACAGTGAGTACGGTACATTCCCCATGCACGCCGTTTGCCGTGTTGTGTTTTCAGGGCCTGATTACCGCCTTATACGTTTAATGCTTTAGCAGGGCCAGTGGATCCTGTCATGCCTGCGTGAACAGTGGATTTTTCTCCTTTATGGTGTCATTAATTTAACGCGGATCATTAGCTCTCATACAAACCCATGTTTTGACAAATGTAAGCAGTGAATTATGTACATAATGTACCGCGCCCGTCCACGAATGAATCACATGATAAACAGGAACTGCCCTGGCATATTACCCAAATGTGTTTCAGGGGGTGTCTCTCCCCAGACTCGTCACTCCATTACAGAGACAGCTCACTCAATAGCGGCTGTGTGTCTGACACAAGCGGCCATTGACAAGCTTTTCATTGTGACCGCCGGTGCGTTCTGGCTAACAGCATTAAATATTGGGTCTGATGAAAAATGATGAAAAAGTGAACATGGAAATGATATTATCCCGCAGCTCTGGGGTGGTATTCTTCTGCCCCGCGTGCTCGGTTCTTAAAATATGGAATTTTAAACCAACTCGCAGCGTGTATTTCATTGATGAGCTCGGGCGTATCTTTCTATCATTTGTCTCAAGATGTCTTTCATATTTTTTAGCTAGTGGTTTAAAATGATATGTATACTAGTTTGGGTCATGATGCTGCGATGTGTTATCGTTGCAGAAACACTGATTTGGGCAACTTAAAGCTAGTGGTCGACACTAAATATTGGACTGAAACAATAATGTTAATATATCATTTTATTTAAAACAGGTTAAGGTTTAAGGTTAATAACGAAAACTAAATCAGGCACAATTTAAATAATGAAGGATGGACCAATTTACAATTTAAAACTATTTAAAAATTGAAGACAAAATCTGTAAACTTCCATAAACCAAACTAATAACAACCATAACAACAAACAAATCAATAAACAATAAACAATAAAAACGAAAGAAAGAAAAGCAAATCCAAGCACAGCAAAGCAAAAATAAAAAACATCAACAAAGCAAATGGAAAAAGCTAAACAAAACAAACAAATGAAAATATTTTAATTCTAAAACTCAGTTGTTTAATCAAAAACACCAACATATAAAAAAAAGCAAAGCCTAAAAAACAAACAAAAACCCAAACAAACACAAGAAAATAGTTTAACTCAAAATGTCAGTTGTTAATAAAATCTTCAACAAAGCAAAGAAAAAAAAAACTAAGCCCAAAAAATAAAATAAGACAAAACAAAAACCCAAACAAACAAATGAAAATATTTTAACTCAAAAATGGAGTTAATCAAAAAACAAAACAACAACAACAAAAAAAGCAAAGGAAAAAAGAAGGCCAAAAAAACAAAAACCCAAACAAACGAATGAAATGAAAATAGTTTAGTTCAAAAAGTCAGTTACTAAAAAAACAAACTAAAAAAAAACTAAACCCAAAAATTAAAACAAAACAAAACAAAAACCCAAACAAACAAATCAAAATATTTTAACTCAAAAACTGAGTTAATCAAAAAACATCAACAAAGCAAAGGAAAAAAGAAGGCCAAAAAAACAAACAAATAAATAAAAAGAGTTTAACTCAAAAACTCAGTTGTTTAACTGTCTATCATCTGTCGTCGGAGACTATTATCTAGCCTTTTTCTTTCTCTTTCTGCCTATTGAATTTAGATGATTCATGTATATGTTTCTCAGTTTTATTATAGGGTGAGAGCTTAAGTGAGAGACCAGAGCATGAACTCTGCGCAGCCTCTTGCTGACCGGTGCTAATATCTAAAATGCTTCTTATGACCTACTTATGAAGTCAATCTTTGAGAATCTATTGATCTGAATGCCAAATCTAAGGCTGTAGCCTCATGCAAACGGATGGAGGACCATGGGCAGAGAAAAACTTAAGTGCATTGCTCTGACCTCTTCCCTCTGATCCACCACATGACCAGAGCCCCAGACGATCCTCTCTTGTCAAAAGTCGGAGGTCAAATGTTCCACATAAGGTCATTCGCCATCAGTATGGTCCAAGCTTAATTTAATATTTGGACAATGGAGTAAATACATAAAAGAATGAAATGCTTTTAAAGAGGAAGAATTTAAGACAGGGGGCCGCTAATTGAATGGACTCATGATTTTACTGCCAAATATGTTTTGGTGTGTATTTAATCAATGCTTAAGGCTCATAAAATCCCTAGGTCATAGTCAGGCATATTTCCATAATCAATAATGACGGGACCTCAAGTTCAGCAGGCTATGATCCTATTCGTGCCTCTTTATTTTTCATAGAGATATTTGTCACTATTGCTGTCACTGAATATTGGAAGCAGTATATAAATGCTCCTCTTGAAAACTAAAAATGTATGTTTTGTGCACTTAAATCCTATCCAGATTAGTGTGGTCAATAACCTTTTCAGAGAAATGCTTCTCCACTGGCTCCTCAGCTAACAAGGAACATTCAAAGAACCGTGGCTAACTTTCTGAATAAACGTTCTTCCAGGAACATTTATAGAACGTTCGTTCAATGTTATCTGATCTTTTGTACTGTTCTCAAAACATTAGCAAAAAAAAATGTTTAAATTATTTTCACATTGTTCATGGAATGTTTTTTCTTAAATATTTTAATTGGACATCCATCTAACGTTTTTTTTTTTTAATGTGTCAACTTGTTTCAAAATGTTTAAAAAACTTTCAAAAGTAACGTTTCTATAATATTTTCAATAAAAAACTTTTGGAATATGTAAAAAACTGGACATTTTGAAGAGAACATTCAGAAATAATGTTTACTGAATGGTAACGAATAAAGTGTTGTGTACATCAAGTTTGTCTGCTGATAATGTGAAACAGAAAATATTGAAACAGCCTGTAAACCATTGAGATCTACATGAGACAAACATGATGCTTGGGCATGTTAAAGTTATAAAACTAAACAGGCCATTGCTACTATTTAATCACCCGAGGTTAATGGTTCTAATTTGTTACTTCTCATTAAGTTTGAGGTGTTTCTCATCTCATTTTTATTTTACTTCATTTTGTTTGATTTTATATGCGTCTCTTTAGCACACATTGATGCCCCGAGCTGTTAAACTCTAAAGAGCTTCAATAAAAAAACTCTGTCAGTGGCCTGCCAATAAAAAATGAAAACCCATTTAACTCTAAGGAGGTACAACTCTGGTCTGTGGCCAGTCAATAAAACAAACACAAACCGTGGGTTCTTGCTGAAATAGACATTGCTGGTTTGCAATGGAGATTGCAGGGTCAAACAGACAATTCTAACAAGGCCAAAAGAAAGACATTTCAGGGAAAACCATTGTTTAGTTTGAAGAGGTTCATGCACATGTGTTGATTTCCGCGTGTAAAATCAAAATAGATAAATACACAGCTACATGGTTTTTGTCTTTTAAATGACTTGAAGTTAAATAAACACTCCTGGAAACATACTAAGAAATTATACATGCTTTATCAACACAATGTGTTTAGATATCCATCATCATGTCAATTAGTTATTTAATGCACCATTGACAAAATATTGGCTGGATGACTTCTATATTAAAGACAATAGTAAGAAGTTCTCCTCGTGGAAGAGGGCAAAATGTCAAGTCCCTCTGGCTCTGGACAAGATCGTCACACTAGCTGCAGTAATGAGGCCAGGATCTCCTTCCTCTAAGTGTGTGAGGAGAATCTGGATGAGGCATCAGACTCATTGTTTACACTTGGAATGATTCCATCTGAAATGAGCCCCATTACATTCTCCTCAAACACCATCAGCTGTACCACAGTGGCCAGGGGTCAAAAGTTTAGATTCGAAAGGCTGTGTCAAGCTTCTGAGCTAACAAAAGGCATAGATTATATATGAACATTCCTGTTCCTGCTCAAAAGTAGACATCCACAGTAACTGAACTCAGTGGTTCATTTTGGACTTGGTTTATGAAATATGCATTTTTTTTACATGGCTCTCTGGTATACTTTTTTTTCTGATTGTGAATTGCATCATCTGTAGCAGTATGACAATTCTTAATATTCATCACCATCCATGGCAACACTGCAATTTCACACCAACACACTTTTGTAATGGTAATTTTAACTATTTTTGGAAAATTGGTGGCCAATTTGTAATTTATTCAGACATTTTTGCGATGTTTAGGTTTGTGGTGGACCTTCATGTTAACATTTTTTCCCTAAAAATTGTATATTTCCCTACAAATCAAAATCTTGACTTCCTAAATGTTTTCTGATGAGATTGAGAGGATCAGACACTTGCATTCTCTTATAAGTTACGCTCTAAAAAAATACACATAAAAACTTTCAAAGTTGTAAAGAAAACAAACATTTTTGGAATATGTTTAACAATAAAATACTATTTCAGTCATTCTACTTCAAAATATCATGCTTAATTCAATGTGTTACTTGGCATATCTTTGTAATTGTGAATTTTACTAGTAATTTCTGATTGAAAATTGTTTCTATGGCAAACTTTTTTCAGTTCATTTCATATAAACGCAACTGTTACACCTCAGTTATAGATTGTAGAGAAAATGACCTCAGCGGTCTTAAGTATTAAACGGATGGTTCACCCAAAAATGCATTTTTGTTGTCATCATTTAATTACCCTCATGTTGTTCCAAACCTGAATTTCTTTCTTCTATTGAACACAAACATTTTTTGGTCCCCACTGACTTCCATAGTATATGTAAAACCAATACTTCCATATATGGAAGTCAATGGACACCAGCAACTGTTTGGTTACCAACATTCTTTAAAATATCTTCTCTTGTGATCAACATAAGAAATAAACTCATACAGGTTTGGAACAACTTGAGGGTGAGTAAATGATGACAGAATTGTCATTTTTGGGTGAGCTATCCCTTTAATTTTACTGAAAGATTGTTGCAGTGGTCGTCTTGTTAATAGGCAAATTGTTTTGTACTTTGTAATTAAACATTTGTCAGCATTTGTAATAGATTTTTTTTTCTTTAGTATTATCAAATAATTTAACTCAAAACAATATTTCATGTCCATGTTTAATTATTCGATGTGTAGCCATGTAATCTGTACAGGGTTGATGTACAGTCAGTCTGTCATTATTGCAAAAGCAATAATAATAGGCTAAGCGTCCTGATGTGCCGGCCACTTACAAGGCGTAGAGAGCAGCTGCCACACAAGATATGTCAGATTCTTCCCCGTCACAGTGTAAAGAGCATTAGATTCCTGCGCTGTCGCTTTCTGACCTCACAGTAACACTGTCTTAATTTCCCCTCTCTGAAACAGTTAAGGATTGAGAGAGGAAACACCGAGGTGCCTCTCCTGCTCCTCAACAGACAGGGGTGACATAACTAAAGAGGCATTAACACCCAATTGTGACATTGCTAAACAAACGACAGGGCCTTGGAGAGCATGGGAAAATA
>NW_015546114.1:9458-11400 GCF_001515605.1 Sinocyclocheilus anshuiensis | reverse complement strand
TTTTTACTTAGTGGCATTTTTTTTAAACAAAGGTTGTTGATAAAAATAAACAAATTCTCCCAAACTTTGTTGCACTAAGCCGCACCTTCCTCTTTAAAGAGGATCAGTATCTTAAGAGTTTTCTTGAGATCTCATGCTGAAAAGACACTGGCTGTCACTCAGATAATTCCCTCAGCTTCATTGTTCATTAAGCTTTGCTGTGGTTTCCTGCTGCTCCAGTGTGTGTGCTGTGGAGAGCGGCTCAATGGGGCCTCTTTGTAATCCTCTAAAATGGAAAATTCACAATTTGTAGCAATTTGTCTCACAGCAGCCCAGGCAGTTAAAATAACCCTGATCCACTCCCCACCCAAGTAGCCAAGACTTTACATGCCTATTGGGAGTTATAATTTTAAAGAATTTAATATAATATAATATAATTAATATTTTTATTAAATTGAAATGAAAATGAAAAATGAAAGTTTACGCACCCAAAAATGCATTTTTGTTGTCATCATTTAATTACCCTCATGTTGTTCCAAACCTGAATTTCTTTCTTCTATTGAACACAAACATTTTTTGGTCCCCACTGACTTCCATAGTATATGTAAAACCAATACTTCCATATATGGAAGTCAATGGACACCAGCAACTGTTTGGTTACCAACATTCTTTAAAATATCTTCTCTTGTGATCAACATAAGAAATAAACTCATACAGGTTTGGAACAACTTGAGGGTGAGTAAATGATGACAGAATTGTCATTTTTGGGTGAGCTATCCCTTTAATTTTACTGAAAGATTGTTGCAGTGGTCGTCTTGTTAATAGGCAAATTGTTTTGTACTTTGTAATTAAACATTTGTCAGCATTTGTAATAGATTTTTTTTTCTTTAGTATTATCAAATAATTTAACTCAAAACAATATTTCATGTCCATGTTTAATTATTCGATGTGTAGCCATGTAATCTGTACAGGGTTGATGTACAGTCAGTCTGTCATTATTGCAAAAGCAATAATAATAGGCTAAGCGTCCTGATGTGCCGGCCACTTACAAGGCGTAGAGAGCAGCTGCCACACAAGATATGTCAGATTCTTCCCCGTCACAGTGTAAAGAGCATTAGATTCCTGCGCTGTCGCTTTCTGACCTCACAGTAACACTGTCTTAATTTCCCCTCTCTGAAACAGTTAAGGATTGAGAGAGGAAACACCGAGGTGCCTCTCCTGCTCCTCAACAGACAGGGGTGACATAACTAAAGAGGCATTAACACCCAATTGCGACATTGCTAAAGAAACGACAGGGCCTTGGCGAGCATGGGAAAATAGCATTATAGCCCGGGAGCAAATTGACAAGGAGGAAAAAAGAACAATTTGAGCCTTGTTTTCCTCACCCTATCTGCGTGGAACTGACAACTTTCTATCATGTATACCAACTTTCCCAGGCACGATTAGGTACATAAAAGACTGTTTTCTGGGGAGCATGGCCATAAATCAAGCTCTCCTGGGTCTTGCCTCTCTCTCACCTCTCACTTGTGTCTGTTCTCAAGCAAGGCCAGGTAATGAAAATAAAAGGCATTAAAAAATCACAAGTCAGCAGATCAGTCTTGTCAAGCATGTTCTGAAATGTGCCTTTACTTTATTTTCTTGGCAAATCACCTTTTATTTGTTTGACCTCTTTTATAGCAGTGGAGTTTATGGTTCTCTAAAATGTATACTTTTACTCCAATACATTTCCCCGAAGCATATTCGTTACTTACTACAAAATAGTCAAGAGTCAGAAGAACAAGGACTGCAGGAACGCAGGTTTGACGAATCAGTGGTCTGGCGTTTGCAAGTTAGACTCATGCTCATGTGCAAACAAATGCGCGCACAACCGCGGATAATTCATTGTCCACTCAAGTCGAGTCTGGGGTGTGCGATACAACATCGTCTGCGATAATATGGTAAGTGTTGTTGTAATGATGTGCGA
>NW_015546114.1:9150-9448 GCF_001515605.1 Sinocyclocheilus anshuiensis | reverse complement strand
GGCCAGTGCTTGAAGGCCTGTGGGACAACTGTGAGAGTAAATATTAACCTTCTCTGGACCAAAGCACAAACATATTTGAAAAATCAGACTGGAGCTGGTTCATAAATCAGGATTTCGGTTGCATGGTAAGTTATTAGTATATTTACTGTTTTAGAACTGGTGCTTAGCTGAGAAACCACATGAAAGTGCAACTGAAAGATTTTTAAACACTAAACTCTTTAAAAACAACAAAAATATATATATATATATATATATATATATATATATATACGGCATAACACATACAGTGGATACATTT
>NW_015546114.1:0-8408 GCF_001515605.1 Sinocyclocheilus anshuiensis | reverse complement strand
ACTCATTAACAGTCACTTGCTGTCACCTACTGGCGGTTTTAATTTCACATTTCTACTATATTTTTTTCATGTTTTAAATTATTTAAAATATCAGTATTCAACGTTTTATGTTAAAAACAAAACATTAGGCCTATTTAAGCATCTGTAACTGCAGTTTAAATGCATCCATGTCCACTCTGAGATACATACACTGTGTAAATACATCTAAATGCTATTTCAGATGCAGATTCCAGAAATGTTTTCTTATGTTGGAATGAAAGACACTAAGCACCGGATGAAGCGCTTCTTATTTTTACCCAAAAATACAAAATGGAAGAAAGAGTTAAAACTGAACACAATCTTGCTACTCAAGCTGTGTATGAACATTTTTTATATATATTAATTTGCTTCTTTTCCATTTTGCATTTACTTGTACTTTACTTTCAATACTTAAGTATGTTTAAGATTTAAAAAATACTTTTCGTACTTAAGTACAATAAATATCACATACTTTAAGACTTTTACTCAAGTAATATTCTAAACGGTGACTTCAGCTTCTACCAAAGTCATTTTCTGGTAAGATATCTGTACTTTGACTTGAGTATGGCTTTCAGGTACTTTATACACCACTGCTCTCAACCTAATTCCAGAGGCTGATATAAGTAGAGACTAAGTGAGGAGAGCAGTGCTGATATACTGGGTAGATTTGGAGATTGAAGATCAGTAATGAGGTTTCCAGTTGCTAAAGAATTTTAAATTCTAAAAATGGAGGCAAATTAACTACTAAAATCATGATTTTACAGATCATCTTGTAAAATCTTACCATGCAAGATCTCAGGATACTTGTATACAAATCTGATTTGATGTTCAAAACCTGCATACAAATCTTTTTATTTTCTTGTAACACTCAACAGTTCACTAAAACTGTGGATTATTTGATATATTGCAATATTAACAGCCAGCAGGTTCATGCACAATTGCTGAATCAGAAGGAGAAAAGCCTTCCTATTGGTTTTTACGTGACAGAATCCTTTCAGCAACCACTAAGAGACAGGGAACACACTTAAGAGCATGCAGAAATGTAAAACCAAGACAATCAATCTCAGCTTCCACCCACACACCTTGGCAGGCTCAATATATTTGACCCTGAAAGCGATAAAGCGTTTTAATAATTCAGTTTTCCTGAATTCTCAGTTGTGAGTAATACTGGCAGGCTGTGTTTGTGCTGTACAGTTCCTCACCCTCAACAATGCAACAGGCGAGATGTCTTGTTATATATATGTTTCTCGAAGAGGTCACTCACTGGCACATTATAATAGCTCAGTAAAGTCAGGTGACCTCAATGTCTCACCAATTTACAGCCAATGAGTTAAAGTGTGGCCAGTCTAATTCTTAGGTGTTTATGGAGTGGAAAGTGCAGCCCTGCTCTCAAAGTGAATTGAAGTCTTTCTTCTCCGTATATGCTGCTCACCTGAATAAAATAATACTGAGTTTCAGATTGCTGACAGATGGATACAGGAAGGTAATATTACTAATATAAAATATTAATATGATATTAATCAATCAAATAATTAAAAATACAGTTAAACTATGTACATTTCATTATGTTTAAAATGAATTGAATTGAAAATTATAAACAATGTAGAAAATAACACTAACTGAACCACAAAATGAAATCTATCAAAATTAAATGTGAGACTGGGAAACACACCTAAGTCCTAAAAAGCAACAATCCAGCTGTATAAATTGGAAAAACTCTCTATGAAATATAAACAGTGCTGGTCAGCGTTAAATAAATAACATGACGTAATTGCATAAGGAGGTATTTTTTGTTGACCTAAATTTACACTTCACCTCATTAGCAACTGGGCTGAATGATGTGAGCAGGCCATTTCAGTAATGAGGCATTAAAAAAGGACTTTCAGTGATTTTTGGTCAAGCTGCCCAGCTAAAGGTACTGCTAAAGTATGTTATAGTGCTCACCAATGAAACCATCATGAAAAATCAATACGGACAATGGCTAAGGAAGATGTCAGCATTTATTAATATGGATCTTTCCGACATAAGCATCAGGTATTTCTGAACCAAGATCTGTTCCTTCATTATAATACCGCTTTTCGATAAACATAACTCATTTAAAGTACATTGTAGTTGGTTTTAAGTTTAATTTTTCCGACTGCATTCAACATTTTAACTTTAATACGCCATTCATCTGTGGCTTTTATTTCATATTATTCCCCATCTGAAACCTCTGTTAATGTAATTGGATCCATTTTCAAGTTAAAACCCCAATGCCACGTCAAGCCATTGGCAGACATTCACACAAAATAATTCATTTCACCACCAGTAATTTTGTTTTGATTATTTTCTAGTTGGCTGTGATAATGTTTGGCATTTTGATATTTAAATACGAATGTAATTGTTCCAGCCGTCGCATTTTGGGTCCGCCCTACCATCAAATCTCGCTTTTCTTGTTTGTTTTTTTCCTTTGTAAACCGGGCGAGCAAACAATCCAATCTCTTACCCGAACGAGAACCTTTTCCACGGTTTGATTGCAGCCACTCACACACAAAGAAGAAAGAAACACTTCCATCTCAATTTATTTATTTATTCCCTCCTAAAGTGAGCCGTGTTGTTAAAAAATGGTTTTATATAAATTTCATGGATTATTTGCTCATTAGGCATTAATCATAGTGCCCCATCTGGATGGGACTGCCGTGACTACAGGAGAAACAGCTATTCTGATCTCAATTAGATTATGCCTCTCTTCTTAGGCTGCACATAAATCATTCCCCCAAAGTGAAATTAACAGTTACTCGAGCGCATTAATAATCTGTGTCAGGCATAGGAGAAATTCAGCAACTGGAACCACCCGTCCCAGCCAATGGTGAAAACATCATTTTGTTTATGAAATATAAACATTCCACGGTGGGGTTCCTCCACAAATTCCTCCCCCTCTGTCCGTGACAGGGAAAAATGATGGTGTGCCATGTGCCAGATGAGCAGTCACCCGGACACAGTGTGTATAGCCACACAGCTTGATCGTGCTCCAGATGGGCTTGTGGTGGTTTTCTACTACGCTGGCTTTACTGCAAACATATACTCTGCATATAATCTTAGATTGCTTTTTGATAGGATAGGAGGAAATGCATGAAGATGCGTGTTGAGGTTTAACGGGGTTGATTAATTTGAGACCTTTTTTTGTTTGTTTATGAACACCTTGTGGGCTTTTTCCTTTGGATATTAGCACAAGGCGTTTAAAATGTGAGTTTTTATTGCCAAAGTTTTTATGATTATTGCAGTCAGAGTGTCATTATCATTAGGGTCAGTGAATAATATGGATCCATTAAAGGAATCCCAAATGAGCAGAATATTGACACAGCTAAATGGATGGGGTTCACTTATTTCGGTCCCCATGTGGCATGAAACATGCGTGGCGGGGGGACTGGATGATGTCCTACAAATTTCAGTCTCCTCTGAGGCTGTAAGCCACGGCCGGGCAGGACTCTTATTGCAGATATAAAGATATGGAGAGCAATCGTGATGATTACCTGAGTGAAAGCGCTGGGAATGAGTGATATATGAAGGCCACTTAAAGCCTTTGTGTCTTGTACATTGCATCTTTGAGAGATTAGAAGTGTGACATTAAAATGGAAATGACAAGGGACACTACGTGACCCCCGGCGTCCCAGTGAGACTGGCGGCTGACCGAATGATCCTTCTGGGAGGGAGGCAGTCATGAAGCGCTCCGCAGGGAGAGGGGGAATAAGGCTGTGAGGAGGAGAAAGATTTTCTTCAGGGGGAGTAAACAAATCAGTCATCCTTCTGGGCCATTCTATGAATCGGGGGCCTTTTCTATTTTGAGTTATTTTGAATTTATTGTAATAAAGTAGCCTAATATAAAGTTATGCTTCAGAAAGGTTACAAGGGCAAAGAGTTATAGTTGAATTTTACATTTACTGTTTAAAGTTATAATTATGTACAGTATAATATATATAGTGATAAATTACAGTTATTACAGTTACTGCATTTTTGCTGATCTGTTATATAAATAGAATATAGAAAAATATAGATAATAGAATAAGATATACGTATAAGAGATTTATATATTGTATGTATATTTTTGGATGGATGGATGAATAATAATTTATAAATATATTAATAGATATGATAGATAGATATACAATACATCTATCTAATCATCATTATATATACAATTTGATGTATATTTAAAGTATGTTTATATATTTATATTTTAATTTCATATATAAATTATAAATATAATAAAAACATTAACTACACTTACTAAACTTACAACTACTAAACAATAGTATATATATTTTATTTTGTTTTTAGATAGATAGATAGTTGTGTTCAGAAAAATAAGTAAATAAGTATTCCATTTTACTATTTTTATTTTATTATTTTTAAATGATTATAGTATTTATTAGTTTGGTAATTTTTAATTAATATAATGGAATACTTTATAAAATATAATACATACATTTTTTGTTGATGTTTCTAAAATTTGTAATGATCTACACTTTCTGTTCTTAAAGACATTAAGCAGACCCTAGTGAAAAATAAATATACTAAAATGTATTTGAAATACATTTATTTCATGCTAATATTTATGTGCTTAATAAAAATACCCTGCAATTGTACTTTTGGAATACTAAATTGGTATAATTGGAATAACTAATATTGTACTTAATGCACTTTAATTGTTTGAAAGTAGTGCTGAAGTCCAACTAAAGATATACTGAAGTATAGCTGATTATGCTAAAGTGGAACTACTGCAAGAGTAGGTACACTGAAACACATTTTAGGATTAATATTAAAAAATGTGCATTGTGCACAAGTAGTACTTCAAATAAAGTTTAAGTATCATTTTTATATTAGTAAGTCTCAAGTTATATGTCACTAAATATGTTAATAGATTTGAACTATACTTGGTATGAAATAAATATATTTTAAATATATGATGACAGCCTTCAAGAACATCATCTACCTTTCAGATAAAAAAAACACCAGAGGAAAAAAAAGCTCTCTGAACAGCCTACTCTACTCATGCTCATCTATAGCTTCATTTGAAAAACATTAATTTTTACCCAGCTGCAAATGAGAACACGTCCCTTTTGACACTCAACCTGTTTCTCCATCCCACAGCCTCGTCTTGTTACACCGTTCAGGGAGCTAAACTGTGCCCTATACTAATCTCAGTTTGAAGAATGAATGAGGAGCGAGTGTATTGTCAGAAGTATATCAGTTGTAATGGCAGGCATGAAAAGCGAGAGAGATGTAGAGCCTATATACAGGGCAGAGGTACGACAGATAAAGAAATAGATCTGGGGGCCGAGGAATTCCCCGAACTGCTCCGTAACCTCCTCTCACATCTGTCAGAGCAAGCGGCACAAAGCGGCACGCCTGGTTCCTCTCACAAACGACCCGACACCACTATCTATAATTAATTACATCATTTACATTAAACTATTGACTAAATAAATACATAAATCACAGGGCCTCGAGTCAATAGATGCAGACATATTTAATCATGTTCTAAATAATGATCACTGTTCCCATAATGCAATAATTATTTTCAGCAGCTGACTGGAATTAATCTCGTGTCACTATGCCATCGGAGACAGACAGAGAAAGAAGAGAGAGCGAGAGATGATGATAAATACAACCTCATTTGGGAGGCTGCTGTGTGAATGACAGCAATAGAGAAAGTGGCATGTGAGAATCCCAGCTTGTCTCTTTATGTGGAGTGACAGGTGAAAAGCGGCTGTCTAGAAATGCACTGGATATTCGCTGTTTTGTTTATCAGCTGCCGGGCGGCGAATGAAAGAGGAGTAACATGTATTGCCTGTCCCTCCACCTTTTCATCTGCTGTTTAAATGGGCCAGGGGATTGGAGAGTGAAGTTTATTCCACCCATTCTCCCCGACAGTGGAACCATTTATAGCGGAGCATGAAGGAGACAGCGCTCTGTCACTGGAGACACTCCTTCAAATCAGGTCTGGAGATGGCTGCCTGTTTAGGTCACATTTAGCAATCGTGCTACTCCTCACAGGGCTCCACTAGTCTGTTGCCTCCTTATTTGAAAAGATTCTGTGTTGCCAAGCCTCATAACATAGAATATGGTTAAAGTGCAGTGGTTCTCAACTGGTTTTGCTTCAGGACACAGATTAATATAGTGCTGATCTTATATAGTACCAAAATGGCAGTTGTACTACTAAAAAAATTTAAATGTGAATTTAAAAAAACAATGTCATTAAAAACTTTTAGTAATGTTACAATGGACTGCATAAGCCAAACTATATGCAAAAGTTTTAACATAAAATAGGACATTACAGAATAATATTTTTTCTTTCCCCATGAATAAGAAATTAATACACTACTGTTTAAAATTTGAGTCAAGATGTTTTTTTTTTTAGTCTCTTATGCTCAACAAGGCTACATTTATTTGATTAAAATTAGAGTAAAAACAGTATGATTGTAATATATTATTACAATATAAATAACTGGGTAACAATTTACAATAAGGTCACATTAGGTAATGTGTTAAATAACATCAACTCTCAATGAGCAACACATTACAGTATGTTAATCTTTTTTAAAGTTCATTAACTGTTCACTTTTAGCTCATGTCAAATGACTCCCATTAAAAATGTTAGCAGACACAACTTTTGATTTTAACAATCTATTAGTAAATGTAAAAAATTTACATTAACTAAAAATAATTGGTTAAAATTAATAATAAAGTGTTTTCTATTTTAATATATTTTATTTATTTCTGTGATGGTAAAGCTGAAGCCATTATTCCAGTTTTCAGTGTCACATGATCCTTCAGAAATCATTCTAATATGCTGATTTAGTGCTCAAGAAATATTTTTTTATTAATATCCATGCTGCTTAATATATTCTGGAAACTGTGATACTTTTTCCCTAGTATTTTCTGATGAATAAAAAAAAAATGTAAATAAGTTTTGAAATGTGAAATACCTTTTACAACATTATAAATGTCTTTATATGTCTATCCTTGCAGACTATATATATATATATACACACACACACACACACACACACACACACACACATATATATACATATATTTATTTTATTTTATTTATTTAGTCGTTTATCAGAGGCTTTTATCCAAAGCGACTTACAAATGAGGACAACAGAAGCAATCAATTGTAGTATTAAAACAACTAATACCAGATCCAAAACTAAAAGCTAAAACTTTATAAATACTACCTATACACATTTTAAAAATAAAGAGATTAAATAAAAATGACAAATGCATACAACAAAATTTCAAACCTTAACATTTAAATGAAAAACAAAAAATAAAGCTAAAAACAATTCAAAATATTAAAGAACAAAAGGTATGAGTATAATAATAATTCTAACAACACTAAGCCAAACACCAAAAAAACATCATGAAATACTATAATGTTACATCTACTTGGGATATAAAATCCTGTATATCTATAATTTTTTTATACTATACTTATCCTATAATATACACATGTAAATATACTGTATCTATAATTTTAATATAAATAATTAATGCAATTATATTTATTATTTTTAGCAGAAAACATATAACTTTTAAAAAACATTCTAAAGTTTTTTTTAGTATTTTACAATACAATTGTATGTATTGTTTACTATATATATTACATATTAGCATATTATAAGGTAATTCACACTTTAATCAATTAAGAGGTTTTTATTCTATCATTTTTTACATTATATTTATCATTTTACTTCTCCTCAGTACGTTATACAGTAGCCCCAAAACATAACTGTAGGCTATATTTAATTAAATATTGTAATGTTACTACATTGACCTATTTGGCCTATAAAATAATGATAAATAATTATAATTAATAAAAAATAATAATTATAAATAAATAAAATATATATATTTAAATAAATCTATTTATAATTGTATACTTTTTAATCATAAAACATTCTAGAAAAAATTGTTTACAGTAAAAAGTGTATGTGTAATATTATAGAATATTATATTCTTAATCTATTAGATGCTATTAGAGTTTTAGATTTCTTATATTTATTGTTATATATTTTATTGTATTATAAATTGCATTACATTTATTCAGTAATATTTATTATTTTTATATTATAATATAATATTCTACATTGTATTTTATTAATATTAATTATTAGATTTCTTGTTGTTGTATCAAGTGACGATCAGAGCACTTCACGCACATATCCTGCACTCCCTAATTCTATTCTATTCTATTCTATTCTATTCTATTCAGTCATGTTATGTTCTTTTCTGCTTTGTTTTATTCTACTATATTTAGTTATTTTCTATTCTAGTTTGCTCTATTACTCTGTATTTGTGTTTTAATCTAATATTTTAGATGCATTTTCTAATATTTATTATTG
>NW_015546113.1:0-996 GCF_001515605.1 Sinocyclocheilus anshuiensis | reverse complement strand
TTTGTTTTTGCCACAGCAACACTGGAGGGTTAAAGGCACAATTTTGAAACAATGTAGAGAATGAAAAGTGCAATAAAAAAATTAAACTGCATTTAATCCACAATCAGTATCTAGAAACATATATAGAAATAACTACACATTATAGGGAAGCCTCATCTTAACTGAACAGAATGTTTATGGATGTAAGATAAACAGAGCCCTCTAGTGTCCGTCAGACATCAGCTCTGCTGTTATTCTTCAGATCTTCACAGCAGCAGAATTGGAGATGCACACACACACACACACACACACACACACACACACACACACACAATATGGCAGAGGAATCCAAAAACTCTGGATAACGTTCTGGGAAGTTATGAACAAATGTTCTTCCAGTTCGTTCAAAGTTAACAGGTCTTTAATAATGTTCTGAAAAATGTTAACACAAAAAAATTATTTATACATCATTCTTCTCATTCTGAAATCTAATTAATGGAATGATTTTTTTCCACTGAAATGTTTTAGTTGGATGTTTGTTAAATGTTTCAGAGAACATTCAAAAGTAACATTACCATGATGTTTGCAAAATGATCAAACAGAATGTTCCCTTAACGTTTGCATAACCAAGAAAAAAAGTTCAAACATTTGAAAACTGGACATTTTGAACGTTCAGACATCATTAAGAAAATAACGTGTTCATAACTTAATGGGAACGTTGGCAAAATATTCTTAGAACTTATTTTGTTAGCTGGGTATACTTGAAGTAAAAGTCAACAGAAAGTCGGTAATAAAATACGTTTGTTCTGTTTCCAGGTTTGATCTTCTATTTAAAATGTAAATGCTTAGAGCTGAACCAATAAATAACAGATAAAAATAAAAGTACCATAAGAATTTGTCCCCCTCACTGGCTCTGTTCTAAAACCTAGTGAACGCCCTACATAGACAACATTTTAAGGCATCATAAACAGTAAATGTGCTGCTGACACAAAGCCTGTTCAAAAAAAAAATAATTAT
>NW_015546112.1:1477-4390 GCF_001515605.1 Sinocyclocheilus anshuiensis | reverse complement strand
AAGAGAAAGGAAAAGTTGAAATCGCATCATATGACCCCTTTAAGCATTATTGCATATCAATTATTTAACAAGTTATCGCAATCGTATAATGCAATTTTCTTCAATATCACCCTAGGTTTTGGCATACAAAAATGCAGTCAAAGTTGTTGAAACAACAACAAAGAAAAAACATACCTGAAAGTGGAGTTTGTGGGAGAAGAGACAACTAGATCTGTATAGATCATGGTGGTCTCCATACAAAGACCGGTTGCCGAAGAGTGGGTGGAGGGACCACAGCCAAACATCAGGACAGAATTCTGCACGAGTCAGGTAAGCAGAATAAATTGCACTGTAAATAAACATTATTAAAACAAATGGTAAAATCACTAGTCAAAGTAGTTTATTAGTTTAATCCCTATAACTCAAAGCAATTTATAACTATATGACATTATCACACACAAAGGTTCTTTTAAGAGCTATATCTTGAGAGCGTCTTTTTATTTATTTATATGCAAATCAGAGATGCAGGATGCTAGTTTTTATTTATTTATTAGCATGCTAAGACAAATCTGGCAAATCAGAGATGCAGGATGCTAGTTTTTATTTATTTATTAGCATGCTAAGACAAATCTGGCAAATCAGAGATGCAGGATGCTAGTTTTTTATTTATTTATTAGCACGCTATGACAAATCTGGCAAATCAGAGATGCAGGATGCTAGTTTTTATTTATTTATTAGCATGCTAAGACAAATCTGGCAAATCAGAGATGCAGGATGCTAGTTTTTATTTATTTTTAAAGAATTGTCCCTTTGTCTTCATTAAGAAATATTCAAGAAAATTTCCCTTCCATAGCAAAAGGCAATAAATAGTATTATTATTATGAATACTATTCTGCACAAGGCTTAGTGAATAACTTTCTTAAAGGAAAGTGGCCTGGAAGGGCCAAGTTTGCCCACCCCTGATTTATACTATTGTATACATTTACATTTCTAACATTATTATAAAACATACAAAAAAAAATTAAGAATTTTGATATGCATTTAAGTGTAACTGAGTTGATTTGGGATCAAATGTTATGTCTGTTGCTAACTTAACATAGGCTATGCACGAGGTGCTTCAACATGGTCGGGTAAAACTGTTTAAAATTAGTTCACTTTTTAAAACGTTACAACAATCCCACCGATGACAAACAAACTATCATAAAACCATACATTTCCACCTATCATATTAGGCTATGCTTACCTCTCAACCATCAGCGTATCACACACATCGTACGCAGTGAAGAGGAACGCGTGACTGACTACTTCTTCATCCATTGGCTTATTGGCGACTCGCGTGCGTACATCGCCACCTATGGGGTTGCTCAATTATATTTTAAAAAGAGGGACTCTCAAACTGGGAGGAAAAGAAAGCAGTAAAAAAAATATGACATATTTTTGGTAACACCATTGCTTTGAATTTAGTAGGAAAACACAAACACCACACTATTTGAAAACCCTATGTTTTTTCACGTTTAATGCCAAGTTAACGCAGTGTGTCATTATATAGGCCTAATTGTACATACATTTAAAAAAAAAAATAATAATAAATAAATACAACTTTTCTCTCAATGCTTAAATTCTTACTCGCGTGCCAAGCCCGCGAAACCGGGCAGCGGGCATATATAAGCCGGGGTCTGTGCCCACCGCGCGCACAGCCTGACTCCCCTTTGATGACATTTCCCAGCAGTGCGTTTTCCTCAGGTAAATTACTTTTTACTTAACCAATTTAGTTAAATTACTTTTTACAAGTATGGGCTGACAACAAAAGTAAATGACATTTAAAACTATGAAGAAAGAAAGAAAATTTAATTATAATAAGTAATTATAATAACACAGTCTGAGGGAACAGTTCGTTTTTCTGAGGGTTATAATACTAAAATAAATAGCAGGCTTTTTCACTCATGAAACCAATTACATTTAATAACAATGGGACTTTTCTAAATTTGTCCTTTCCGGTAAATGTATCACATCTCACACAGACAACGATTTTCCGTCTTTGTATATACAGTCCGCTCAGCAGCGCCGTTAAACACCGTTAAATGCCGTTACATCGCTGTGACGTCACTGCTAATGGAGCCAATCCGGTCCGTTTGAGAGACGCTCTTTCGTTTCAGAGTTATCTGTCATGTTAACGTTACTTAAAAAGAGACCAATTATACAATTATTCTTAATATCTTCATTATTCATATTTGCATGGAAAGTTAAGTGCGTTGTCACAGGTTTGACTGCTGGCGCGTGCACCTAGAGAGAGAGAGAGACGAGACTCATAAACCTCGACAGCTTTATAGATTAACGTTAGATGAAATCGGTCATCCCTCATTTTGTAACGACCATAATAATACTTGTTGTTGTTGTGATTCTCAAGAATGAAAAGGCATTTTACTTTGGCTTATTTGTTAGTGGGCTGTGAGGTCTCATCAAATACATTGCTCTGCATTCTTCTCATCTTGCATTATCAGATAATATTACACATATTCATCAGAGTGGAGGGCTTTGCCCAACAGTTCTCCGCCGCGCAGAAGCAGACGGAGGCGTTTCGACATATCCTGCCCCGGCGGTCTGCTGCTGTCTGCACCCCACCGCCGGCTGCAGCTCCTCTGTCTGCTCGTCGCCGAGGGCGCCCACCTCCGCTCCAGCGTTGCCACAGCAGCAGCCTTCACAACGGCCGCAGCGTGGAGCTGGCCGCAGGAAAACGGCGCAGCCCGCCTCCGGACTCCACCCTGGGACGCACTGCCTCCGGGGTTGGGTCTCTGTGTTCCACTTTGCTGCCCCACTGCGGGTACGTTGGTGGTTTCCCTGGTTCTGCTTGTTCGGTCGCTGGGGGCCTGGTTAGCGCTCCCCAGGCCGTCTCGCTGGCTCATGAGAACCATCAGACTCGGCTACGCGACTCAA
>NW_015546112.1:0-252 GCF_001515605.1 Sinocyclocheilus anshuiensis | reverse complement strand
TCCAGACTTGTGGAATCTCCACTTGTGGTCCCTGGACGGGACGCGGAGGTTCTAGGTGGGCTACCTCCAGCGGTAGTAAACACCATCACTTCAGCTAGAGCCCCGTCTACCAGACACGCTTACAGGCTGAAGTGGAACCTGTTCGTCGATTGGTGCTCTTCCCGCCGGGAAGACCCCTTGTAGATGCCCGATCGGAGTCGTGCTTTATTTCCTGCAAGATGGGTTGGAGCGAAGGCTGTCTCCCTCCACCCT
>NW_015546111.1:2729497-2732475 GCF_001515605.1 Sinocyclocheilus anshuiensis | reverse complement strand
AAACAGGTACCAGTTCACCAGGAGAAAGCGACAGCCACCAAAAAATTTATATACGAAAATTTGGGATCCCATCATGCTACAATGTGCAGATAGTGGGCAATAACCACTACCCACACTTTGCGTCTAGCGGAATGACAGCTGTGACACCCTGGTTAACAACACCACTTTGTTACCCCCAGCCCTCATGTGTGTGCTATTAACTGTGAATTGCTACCACATGAACTTTAATCCCATAACTAGTTACTGTATGGCCTGTGTTGAAGGTATGAAATGCCACTTATACAGCACATTACCCAGACATTTTGGTAATCGTTGACCACTTCACCCGATTTGCACAGGCCTATGCCACAACCTCAAAATCAGCAAAAACGGTGGCTGAACGATTATTCAACGATTTCACCCTCAAGTTTGGGTTTCCGTCTAGGATTCACCACGACCAAGGGGAGAATTCGAAAATCAGCTACTCACCCAACTCAGAAAGTACAGTGGTGTCGCTGGCTCAAGGACCACCCCCTACCACCCCCAGGGGAATGGGCAGGTGGAAAGATTTAACAGGACATTACTGCAGATGCTGAAAACCCTGACTGAAAAACAAAAGTAAAATTGGAAGGATGCACTCAACAAATTAATCTTCGCCTACAACTGTACTAGATGTGACGTGACTGGCTTCTCGCCCTTTCACCTGCTGTTCGGCCGCGCACCAAGGCTGCCCATCGATGCTCTCTTCGGACTCAACCCAGGCAATAACTCTCAAAGTTATATTGAGTACATGGAACAATGGATGAAAGGGATAAGAGACTTGTTGTTGGTTTAAAAATATATATTTTTTTACACTACCTCATGAGACTATTACAACCAAGTGCCTCTTGTCTATTGACTAATAAGGACTCTTGTATGGAAAATGAGCAATATCACAATTGTGAATGTATGCTTGTTGCAGAAATACTGAAACTAAAAAAAAAGAGTTGTGAAAAAAAATGTACAAGGAAAATGTTGATAACAGTGCTGTAATATCTTATGTTGGAGATAACTGCTGGGTAAAGTTAAAAAGTTTAAATACTGTAAATTGAGCATTACTGTGACTAATTAAGCAATTTGATGTCGGGACGACATCTTTACTCTGAGGGGGAGAGTGTGGTATGCTGAGTAAGGGTTTATCACAATAGTTATTGCTTCAAATTAATATGTTATATTGCAGATGCTGAAAACCCTGACTGAAAAACAAAAGTCAAATTGGAAGGATGCACTCAACAAATGAATCTTCGCCTACAACTGTACTAGATGTGACGTGACTGGCTTCTCGTCCTTTCACCTGCTCTTCGGCCACGCACCAAGGCTGCCCATCGATGCTCTCTTCGGACTCAACCCAGGCAATAACTCTCAAAGTTATAGTGAGTACATGGAACAATGGATGAAAGGGATGCAGGAAGCTTGTGAGATAGCGAGAGAACAGGCAAACAAGTATGCTGAAAGAAACAAAAGGAATTACGATCAAAGAGTGAGGTGTACTGACCTGTTCCCAGGAAGCAGGGTCCTCGTGAAAAACTTGACTCCAAGAGGGGGGACCGGGAAACTGCGGAATTACTGGGAAGATGAAATTCACGTTGTCAAACGCCAGGTAGCAAATGATGCACCAATCTATGAAGTAAAACCTGAGCAGAGTAAAGGTAGATCAAGAGTTTTACATCGCAATCTTCTTCTTCCATGTGACCATCTACCTCTTAAAATCCCATCAACTCGAAGTACCAAACCAAAGCAAGAACATCAACCAAGAAGCAGCAGAACTCAGCCCACCAGGGGAAGAGAATGTGAGCCAGAGTGCGATAATGAAAGCGAAGAGGATGAGTACTACTTCCAAGTGGAGCCTTATCAGAGAAGGCCACAAGAAAGCGGTGATTCCCTAGAAAAAAAGGATATGTTACCACCACAGTCAGTACCTTCTGAGCCTCGATCTAGCTCTCCAGTGTCGGAACCAAGGCCACAGTCACCCCCGGCCGAATTAGAGATAGATCTTCCAGTGCCTGCCTCTGCACCTGCAATAAGACAAGAACTTGAACCAACTGAACCAACTGTTGACCCAATGCAACGAGACTTACCTGTTAACGAAACAGCTGAAGTGCCTGACAGGACCTACAGGACCTCAGAGGAGGAAAACAGGTACCAGTTCACCAGGAGAAAGCGACAGCCACCAAAAAAGTTTACATACGACAATCTTGGGATCCCATCTTGCTACAATGTGCAGATAGTGGGCAATAACCACTACCCACACTTTGCGTCTAGTGGAATGACAGCTGTGACACCCTGGTTAGCAACACCACTTTGTTACCCCCAGCCCTCATGTGTGTGCTATTAACTGTGAATTGCTACCACATGAACTTTACTCCCATAACTAGTTACTGTATGGCCTGTGTTGAAGGTATGAAATGCCACTATACAGCATATTACCCATAGACTGTTTATTGCCCATAGTAAGAAACTATTGCATAACAAAAACTATGGACTGTTATCAGATACTAAGAAAATTGACTGTTGTGCGGTCTTGAAACTGTGGACACTTTGAATCACTTTGAGACTTTCTTTTTGACGCTTTTTGAATCTTTTTCCTCTTCAAATAACTTTTTGCCATTTTTTGCTGGAGCAAATGGATGGACTGTTTTTTCCTTTAAAGAGACTTGTTGGTGGTTTAAAAATCTTTTTTTTTACACTACCTCATGAGACTATTACAACCAAGTGCCTCTTGTCTATTGACTAATAAGGACTCTTGTATGGAAAATGAGCAATATCACAATTGTGAATGTATGCTTGCTGCAGAAATACTGAAACTAAAAAAAGAGTTGTGAAAAAAAAAATGTACAAGGAAAATGTTGATAACAGTGCTGTAATATCTTATGTTGGAGATAACTGCTGGGTAAAGTTAAAAGTTTAAATACTGTAAATTGAGCATTACTGTGACTAATTAAGCAATTTGATGTCGGGAC
>NW_015546111.1:2705567-2729418 GCF_001515605.1 Sinocyclocheilus anshuiensis | reverse complement strand
TAATAATAAATGTTTCTTGAGCAGCAAATCAGAATATTAGAATGATTTCTGAAGGATCATGTGACTGGAGTAAGTCACCTTTGAAATCACAAGAATAAATTACATTTTAATAGAAGTATAGAAAATTATTTCAAATATAAAAACAGTTATTTTAAATAGCAAAAATATTATAAAAATATTAAAATGTTTTACTGTTTTCAAATAAATTGTATCAAATAATTAAATTGTACTGTTTTTGCTGTACTTTGGATCAAATAAATGCAGGCTTGGTGAGCAGAAGAGATTTCTTTAAAAACATTCAAAATCTTACCGTTCAAAAACTTGACTGGTAGCGTTTAACAAAAGATATGTTCCAAATATTACAAAGTCTGAGCAGCTGAATGAACAGTTGAATGATCAGATAACAGTTCTTGACACGCAGTACATATACATACATGCATACATAGACTACACAGAGAAATTCCTTGCACTATTAGATCATACGATTCTCCCTCCAGGTAGTCTTTGATGGCATTCTATTGATTTTTACTGTCCATCTGGAGAAAGGCAGGCCTTGTCACCTCCCCACAGAATAACCCACGATGGCTCGATGTACCACGCTGGACCAATGTCCCTTACAAACTTCCACTTTATGTCCTCTTGGCGCTCCTGATAAAAATAGAGAATACATACGTATTGGGGGGTATATGTGTCCACTAAAAAGTATTTACCTCATTCTACATACAAATATATTTATGAACCACAAAAATCAATCAATATCTAGAGAAATGCTCTCACCATACCTCCAGGTAAGTACATATGTACGCAGGTAAGTACATATGTGTGAGAGGGATGAAGTGTGTGTGTCTGAGTGGGTGAGATGAGTGTTATGTGTGTGGGGGCAGGGTATAAAAAAATTGCACATTGATTCAGAATTCATTTTATGTCATAAGACTTGTGCACTATCTATCTATCTATCTATCTATCTATCTATCTATCTATATATCTATCTATCTATCTATCTATCTATCTATCCACACATGTATGTATATATGTATGTATTTGTGTGTGTGTGTACAGGTTTATATATCCTGGTGGGGACTTAATCCTGAATACACACAGACTCATGGGGACTCGTGTCACGGTGGGACCTCAATTGAGGTCCCCATGGGTACAAAAGCTTATAAATCATACAGAATGAGTATTTTTGAGAAAGTAAAAATGGAGAAAGTTTCCTTTGAGGGGTAGGTTTAGGTGTAGGGCGATAGAAAATACGTTTGTACAGTATAAAAACCATTAGGCCTATGGAGAGTCCCTACAAGGATAGCTGACCAGACTCCGTGTGTGTGTGTGTGTGTGTGTGTGTACGCGTATGTATGTATGTATGTATGTATGTATGCATGTATGTATGTATACACACACACACACACACACACACACACGAATACATACATATATACATACATTCAAAACATACTAAGCATGCCGAACTGTTGTTTATGCACATGCACACAAACGACGCACACATTCTTAAAGTTGTCAACGTTTTAAGTCTTGGTAAGGACCAAATATATTTTTTTACTTAAAGACACGGCAAACAACAGCTTATTTTTTAGCGGTTGGCAAACAATACGAATTATCTTCTTATCAATGCTTCTTCCTGTTTCAAAATGAATGACAATGTGACGTATTTTGACATGGGCGTGGTTTGTGACGTCACACTTGGATGTGGGCCGGTTTGGATGTCCACCGCATGCTGCAGCGAGACGCTCCTCTGTTTAAAGAGGCATTTAGGAGGGCGTGGACAAGTCTTAACTTTTATAAAGAATATCTCTTTGGGTTTGAGACTTTAGTCTTTGCAACTTTAGGGATCTTATCTATGCAGCTTGTAACGCTCCAAAGAGAAAGGAACATTTGAAATTGCATCATATGACCCCTTTAAGCATACTGCCTTTTATGGTTGGGGGTGAGCAGCATGTAGAATTCTAAAGTTAGTGAAGAACTTGTAGAAGAATTTGTAGTTTATACTTGCTTACATTGAAAAGTAAATGCAATAAAATGGCTGTTTTGATTAAAAACTAATCGCCAGCCAGGTTTGTTTGCACCATGGTTTGTAGTTACTGATAAACTTTTGCAACAAGTTCCAAATATTTCATTAGTTACTGAAAAGCTCAAGACCTGAGCTCTTGGCTGTATCAGTGCTCCGCCCCTAGCAGTCACAGTGAAAGTCCCCGTCTGTTGAAGGGGTTGCCAGATATTCAGATTGTTACTGCGTCTTCATTTAAACGTAATGTTCCTGAATACGGGAAAATAAATTACGTTTATTATTGTAAACCTCATGAATAAAACCTGCAGTTTTCTGGTCTTCAAGTATCTTTTACAGTCCGAAAATGTAAAAGAAATAAGAATTCTCACATTACACGAGCACTGGTGAATGAGAGGACTTTTATAAAATTATTTTTACAAGACCATGAAGGTGCTTTCATATAATTTATTTGTGTTATATCGACCGAAGCCTTATTATTAGTTTCCTGTTGTCTCACTGTTACCTATTGTCTCATTGTAATAATTTGCTGTTGCGTTATCATGAATATCTGGCAACCCGTAAAGCGATCCACGAACAACGCGGTAGTAGGAAGTGGTGAGGAGAGAACAAGCAGTGCGCGGGCGGTTAAAGGGGAATGCACTATATTTTAATATCCGTCAGAGTATATCGTCTTTGATAGCACACTTCCATTTATCACTGCTGTAAGTATTGTTGTGGTTATTTCAGAATTAAAGGTGATATATATTATCCAGTCTAACTGTTCCAATGTCAATCTGCTTATCCGCAAGGCCAGTCTATTAACGTTAGATTCATCCAATATGATTCAAATCACTGTTCAGATGTCAGTCTTATGAAAACTGGTCTGATGTTTTTGTAGCGTTAAGATAACTTGTTCAGATGTGTTGAATGACTAGTGCCTGGAAGTGACCTCATGATCTAAAATAATTTTACTAGTAAAATCATCAATTAAATATAAGTAAAGATTAATTGCGCATCAAGTACATAAACATAACCTCAACATCCTATTGTTTAATTTTTAGTAATGATGGGATAGTCAAAAGATGGGATGACTGGTTAAATGTTGGCAGTTTTCCAAACTGAATAAAGGGAAAGTTCACAAGAAAAGTATTTTTCTCCTTTACTTTTCATTATGGAAGGACCAGCATTCGGTTACCCACATTCTTCAGAATCTTTTTTTATGTTCAACAGAAGAAAGAAACTAAACTTGAGGTTGGGTAAATAATTATATTATAATATAAATAATAATAATGATATTTTTTGGAGTGAACTATCCCTTTAATCCAAGCCACATTTCATTTGAATGTTAGACTGATAAGCTTGACTATGAAATATGATATCTTAAACAGTAAGACAGTTGTTATACTTTGTTATTGGTGTAAACAGAAAGATGTCACCAGATGAATTAGTCTACCTAGGCATCCTTGCTGCATCAATACCTGTAGGATTCCTCTTCCGCTACCTAAGTAAGTCTGACCGTGTTATTCTTCACATTAATGTGTGAAAAATAGGGTGAATATAGGGGAAGCGGGATAATTTGTCATTGACATTGACAATATTTTTAGAATGGCTCATCCCATCACAACGTTGTTTTGTGACAAAAAGTACAGAATATTAAATAAATACTACAGCTTGAAATCTCACCTCAAACACACATAGAATCCACCTAAAACACCCCATATATCACAGTTTTTACTGGCAAATTATTTATTATTATTATTATTATAGTAAATGGGTCAAACCGTAAATTTATGTTGGTCAAATAAAAATACAAAATTGATCGCCCCTCATTAAAATTAATTTAATGGCTTTCCCAGTGTACCAGTGATACTTCATCACTGTATGAATTCTTAATGCTGATTGGAATAATGAAATAATAATGAAAGGATGATTAAGCTTAAGTGTCCCTGTATTCACCCTAAAATAAAGAACAATTAATGTCAGCATGAAATGAAAATTCACCCTATCTCTTTTAAATGCATGTTCTAAACCTTCTTGTAAATGATTCATCCATGTATATGTTTGATTTAAAAAAACGTTTTTGACCTCGTAATTTTTTTAATCAAAATGTCATAACTGGATCTTCCAGTGACGTATGCAGGACAAGCTCACATTCATCTTTCTATATTGATAAGTGTAATGCCCACGTCTCAAAATCCAATCTACAACCGATGCATGGAACCAAGTTTCCACACTAATTTATTTATTTTTAGATAATCCATTACTCTCAGATGTATGTCACAACAGAGACATATTCAGAATCGTGACTTTAAATAACAGCCCTTGATCATTTTCCTGTGTATTATTTCCCAGGTCCTCCAGTCAAGCAGGGGGCAGCATTGCTGTTAGGTTTGATCATCGCCATAGCAACCTGTGGGCTCCACACTCTACACTCTCTATTTACAGTGTTAGGAACATGGCTGATTATAAAGATCAACTGGCGGTTAGTATGATATCTGGACTTTTACATTGGATTTGGCGTGAATCCTCTGTAACTTTGTGCCTTCTGCCTTGTTTTTTTATTTAGAAGTGCCCCTGCTCTGTCTTTGGGTTGGACGTTTCTGTACCTCCTCTTTTTCCGTCTGGTCACCTGGTTTGGCCTCCCTCAGCCAACACCTTTTGCCAATGCCATTCAACTACTTTTAACATTGAAGGTAAAATACAATAAAATTAGACACTTTATCCATGTTTTAAACTCTTGATATATATTTAATGAGTTTTGTTTTGAATACACAGATGGTCAGTTTAGCCAATGAGATACAAAGTTATCACTTGGAGAAGAAAAAGGAAGTGAGCGCCTTCACCAAATCCCCAGTGGTGGGAGGACTTTCCCATGAGCCTTCACTTTATGGCATTATATCATACAGCTACTGCTATGTGGGCATAATGACAGGTATTTTGCAACATTTTTGTGTTGATTTGAATATGTGGGAATGCTTTTGAGTCTATTCAGATGTTCTATACTGTTTGTTTTGCATGTATGCTAACATGTCTCTCTCTGTTTTTCTCTGCTACTAGTTCAGTAATGTGTGAGTGCAGTTTATTTTTATAACTGATTATGTTTATTATTGCTCCTCTTTTGTCATGATTTGTCCTCCCAAACCGTGGCTCATTTTTCATTCCAATATTCCATTTGATTCCATACCTTTACTCCATTCTATCCCAATATTGTGTGTTATCGTTGCACATCTACTTCATGTCTTCATTGATAACTCTTACCATTGTCTTCTTACGTTCCTTCATTTTCCATTCCTTCTCCCACCCACTCTTGCCGGTGTTCTGCAGGTCCCTTCTTCCGTTATCAGATGTATGCAGACTGGTTGCAGCAGTCTAATCCCCTGTCATTGCCGGGTAAAGAGCCCTGCCTGCAGAGGCTGAAGATGGTGCCCGTTTACGGAGCTCTCTTCATAGCCGTCAACTCTGTCTTTCCCTTGTCCTATGTCCGTACTGATGAATTCCTGGAGCACAACTATTTTTACAGGTTAATTTTTCTGGATTAAAAGACCATTCCAAGTCTAAAAGTAAATGCCAAAGGAGATGTTAAAATTAAATCATACTTTATCACAATTTTATCATATTATTTTATCATAAACATCATATTGAGAATCATAGTGGTATTATATTTCAGGGTTTTCTACATGGTGGCAATATTCTTTGTATTCCGGATGCGTTTCTACTCCGCGTGGTGTGGGGCAGAGGCTGGCTGCATCAGCGCAGGTCTAGGCTGTTACCCCCAGGGGGCGCTGTCCAAACCTGGAGGAGGGCCAACAGTGAAATATAGGTATAGGGTGATTAACATTATTACCGGATAGAGTTATAATGTGCTTTTACAGTTAGACTGTAACTTGTAAATATGATGATTTTCAAAGTCCACCTACAGATATATCTATACCAGGAAATAACAGTGTACATTCTTTGAAAGGATACAATGGAACTTTAATTACCCAAGAAGAGAAATTTACATTTTACAGTAATGGAGCAGGATCCAATAAAACACAGTATTGGAGGACAGCAGGGTCACAGTTATGTAGTTTGAAATGGCACAGAAAAGTATAACTAAATATATATTTGCTCTACCATGAAAGGAAAACTTGAAATCGCATCATATGACCCCTTTAAAAGTTTAGGGATTTTGTAAATGTTTTTGCAAGAACTTTTATGCTCACCAAGGCTGCATTTATTTGTTAAAAAATACAGTAAAAACAGTGGTAATGTGCAGTATTAATGAAATGATAAATAGCTTTTCTAATTATATATTTTAAAATGTAATTTATTCCTTTGATGGAAATCTGAATTTTCAAAAGTCTTTGCTCCAGTCTTCAGTGTCACACGATCCTTCAGGAATCATTCAAATACGATGATTTGGTGCTCAAAAATTATTATTATTATTATCAGAGTTGCAAACAGTTGTGCTGGTTATAAATATGTATTAATAAATGTTTATTTATTTGCTCTAAATATCATATGTAATATATAAAATTGTTGCCAACACAGTAATAAAAATTCATTTAAAAAATACTGAAAACCAAAATTAGTCATTTAATGAATGGCATAAAATATGGATATTCATTTTGAGAACTGCTGAAGATTGCATTTAAATTATTAAAGGTATTGTTATTGAATGTGTTTTGAAAGATTAACTTTTAGTTAAGTGGCAGCGGTAATCTAAATCTGTAAAAACAAGGGAAATGAGCATGCACATAGTCGCAAGTCGGACAATACAAATAAATTTAAATTAATCTCTTAATATCATCAGTAACTGATATGGTACCAATATATTGTGCATCCCTAGTGTAAACGGTAATCACAATAAAAGAAAATGTCCAAATTTCTTAAGCGTTTATCTACAAGATACTTTAGCTAGACTATCTACAGGAAATTAGAAGCTCACTTGTAGTTTGATCATGTGGTTGATAATGTTGTTTATATTTCAGTCCTGATCCAAACACGGCTGTGGAGTATGACTTTAAAACGATCCAGAACATCGACTGTTATAATACAGATTTCTGCGTAAAGGTTCGGCATGGCATGCGCTACTGGAACATGACGGTGCAGTGGTGGCTTCACCACTACATCTACCCCAATACTCCTTTCAGAGCGTATGCTCTCAGGTACAAGCATGTATATTTCAATTGCCTTTCACCTGCATTGTGCTCTTATTGACCATCACTAATCTTCAACTTTCTCTTTATTTTTGTCTCTTTTCTTACATTATGTCAGGGCTGGATGGACTATGTTAATCAGCGCTTATTGGCATGGCCTCCATGCTGGTTACTACCTCTCTTTTCTCACTATCCCATTGTGTATAGCAGCAGAATCGGCCATGGAGGCATCAGTCAGAGCCCGTCTAGGGCCGATGGGCCAGAATATCTTCGACTGGATCCACTGGTTCCTCAAGATGAGGGCTTACGACTACATGTGCATGGGATTTGTTCTCTTGAAGGCCAGCGACACCATCAACTACTGGAGCTCCATATACTTCATAATTCACATCATTGCTGTTGTTTGTATAGGAGTAGGACAAATGATGAAAGGAGGTAAAAAGAGAGAGAGAAGGGAACGAGGTGAAGGAGAGAAAGAGGATGTGGTAAGAGAGAAGGCTGAGTGAAACGAATGTGTGACATGCTGATCGTGCTGATAACCAGAGAGTTGGTATGTTTGCACAAAACCATTTCCCAACATGTACTGTAATAGCCATCAACTGCCATTAAAGTTATTGTGTTTAAAAAAAAAAACAACAACACAGACAGAAGAGTAATAGATAATAGACCCGAGGACATCAATCTTTATTTTATTAACAGTGAAAATAGCTTTCAAATAATTTCCATAATTTTAATGTTATCATTTGTTTTGTTACATATATTGAAAAGTGATTATTTTGTCTGGTGAAAAACAGTGCAACTGTATATATTCATCCTGACCAGGTCAGTATTGTTTAAATTATGATCTTGTTGCTTTAAACAATTGGAAAGGAGGTTTGTATTTGCTCATCAGTGACCTTGGGACTCAAATTAATCTCCCACACAGAGTACTTATAACTCAATCCATCCATTTACAAAAAAAAATGATGAATGTTGGACCCGTATCACTACTTTGAGCACAAATTTGTGGTGATTTACTCTCTGTAATGGTGTCTGAGGTAATACAACCTTTATAATAACAAGGTGTATGTATGGAACATAAAAAGTTAGTCTGCCTTGTTTTTCATACATTCTGATGGATGGATTGAGTATCCATTGATGGTTAATGTATGTCATGTATGTCAATATTATTATTCTACAAAGAATGTGAAAGTAGTTGGTAACTTTCTTTTTTTTTCACTTTTTCAGAAAGTAGGAGTGAATGTTTTTGCTATTTTGTTCATTCGTTCTTTAGTTTAATACCACATGATGTAAAGTGCAGCTTAAAATTATCAAGTTGCACCAATGAACATGTTTCAAAAGTAATACATTATTACTAAGATCTTTTCAAAAGAGCTCAAAAGTTTTGCTCTTACAAAATCAAATTATGATGAACAGTCCTATTTGAAAACATTCAGAATATTTTGTCCTTGTACACTGGATGGAAGCGCTGGTGTTTAGTTTATTGGTTGGTTGAGATTGTATCATGGTTCCTGTAATGTCTACCTGCTATATTGTATCTCTAATGTTTACTTTCTGGAGTATTAAACACAGAATGTGTCACTCCAATCTTTGAGGTTTTGTTTGAAAAAAAAAATCACAGTATTTTCATTAAAATCACAGTGATTTTTTTTTAATCCCAGACAAACTTCCTTCTGGTGGAATATCAGTTTGGAGACAAAATGTGTTAAACTATCATCTGATTTTTACATGTAGTGACAGTTTTCATTACTGTCTCAAACATTTTTGTGATGCATTTTGTTTGTTTTTTTTCCTACCATATTAACTCACATTCTGCTTTGACTTGCACCACCATTTCAAAGTTTGGGGATGGTAGTTTTGTTTGTCTTTTTTCATATTTTTTGCAAGAAATCTTGTATGCTTGACAAGGCTGAATTTATTTGTTCAAAAATACAGTAAAAAAAAAAATCAATTTTTTTTGGAGTTTTAAACTTTTATTTGGTAATATGTAATGTGTTATGATTCAATTTATTAATTTATTATTATTTTAGTTTTCACATGATCCTTCAGAAATTATTCTAATTTGCTGATTTTGTGCTCAAAAAATAAAATTGGTGCTCATTTCTTATTGTCAATGTTGAAAAGATCTCTGCTGCTTAATATTTTTGTGCAAATTATGAGTTTTTCAGGATTTTTTTGTAGAAAGTTCTAAATTTCAACATTTGAAATAGAAATTTATTGTAGAATTACACGTCTTTACTGTCACTTTTGATCAGTTTAATGTGTCCTTGAAGTGCTCATTTCTTTCTTTAAAAAAATCATACTGACCCCAAACTTGAACGGTAATGTTTACTAACTGTTTTTTTTTTTCGCTCTTTTTTCATCCGCGTTTTAATTAATGTTTCATAAGTTGCACTGAGAGATGGGAGTTTTTATTTTTTAATTCTCTTGTTTATTAACAGTGTGTGATGGTGATAAGATTTGATAGTCTGTTATATAAAGACTTTGGCTCATGCAACAAAAAGGTTAAGCCCGTTGTCTCCATGACAACACTTTTAACAGGCAATAAACCACAGACGCTGACCAAAGCTCATAACAAGCTAGACTTTTTTTTCAACAAATAAACTTCATTCTTCAATTATTCGTCATTATTTAAACTGTCACAACTAATTTAGTAAATCTGTTATCGGTGCACAGAGAAATAAATGCTTTTAAAATATTCACGCATGGTAACAGGATCTATCAACATTGCCTTTTAGTGTTTTGGTGGTAATAAGTACAAGGAAGTGTTTCCAAAGTTTATTTCCATAAGACTCAAAGTTCAGATGACAGAGTTCCGACACCTGTGTTCTCCGTCAGTGCGAATTCGCCCTATAGCGACAGCTGCTGTTTCTGGGTTGTGCTTTTTGTCTTTTTGTTTGTTTATGTGGAATCCATGTTGATAGTACCTGTTTTCTGATGGAGCTGAAAGAATTCAACAATCAAGTCCATCCAACTCCAGGTAAGACAGTGTGGATGTGTGTAACTAAGAGTTAATGTTATACATGTGTGGGGGGTTTATTTGCGCTGAAGTTAGCTGGCAATTATTCCCAAGTATGAGAACTTCAAATGTTTGTCTACATCTATACACTTTTTAAATTTTATTTACAGTTGAATAACTGGAAAATCATAAGCTCTTATGAGACATCATGTTGGTGACACTATATTTCACAGTTCCTTAACCGCTGTCAACTGCGTCAATAATTTGAATGTACCTTCCTGTATATTATGTTAGTATACTGTATTGAGTTTATATGTTTCTTCTTGTAACATGTACTGACAGTAACACTACAATGAAGTAATAATTAAACCTTTTGAATAATCTAAATAAATGTGATTTGCGGGAATTCTGAACATCTCTTTCCCATAAATTATAAGGTGATTCAAAATGTTTACTTTTAAAGAAATATAATTGTATAGAATGTATATTATTTTAGTATATTTACCAAAATATTATACAAATATGTTTTAAAAAAATAAATTAAATTGCTAAATACATATTTTTTTACACACACACGTGTCAATGTAAATGAATGTTATTTATCCTAGGCTTATTTAAAATACAGTAATCTACAGTACAATAAACCATATTGTTCTATTATATAATGCAGATCTAATGCAGTTAAGATCTGTATGGTCTTGTAACATTTATTACACTGAATAGTGAAAATCTAACAGAAATTATATCTGTCCTTAGTTTCACCCATTTTCAGTGTGAAGTCTAGGAGTAAAGTCTATGCTATTTTAGAAGTGTTAAGGAGAACTGACAGGGATATGTATATATAGGCCTTGGCTATGTATAGAAATGTAGTCCATAGAACATTTTCAGAGCTGATGGGAAATGCTGCGTGCCTAGAAAAGCGCTATATAAATGTAATGAATTATTTTTTTTTTTTTTTAATTATTTTGCTCCATTATGTTCTCAGTCCCAGTTTTTAACACAACCATTACTGTACTTGACTGTAATGTCTCCCAGTACAGTTAACTGTCAGTATTATTCTTTCCTTGCCATATATAATTTTAATATTCCAACTTTTGTAATTGTGATTACTTTGAAGTGCATCTGCTTTCTCTCAACACCCACAGACTACCCTAGTCCTTACAGTTCCCAGCATTCATTGAGGTTGCGGACAGTGCCAGCCCAAGACACAAGTGCGGTTCAGTGTGATTGGGCCTCCCCACCTGAAGATGCTGAAGACTCTAATGAACCTCAAAATCTCAGAGAGCTGCCGCTGCACATGAGGCTGAAGAGAGCAGTATGGTATACATGCATTATCGTATTACATACATCTACCAGTGTCAACTTTTACATTTTTACATTACCAACATTTAGCTAGGGATACACTTGAATTGAAGAAAAAACATTTTTTTTCTCTGTTCTAACTCCAGCTCCCTAAAGTCTCAGACAGAAGTATATATTGAAACGTTTCATTTTAGAAAGTTTAATCATAATATGGCTTGTTTTTGCTGTCTTCTTCCAGGCAGGTGCAACAGATGAAAGTTCCAGTTGTTTCTAACTCTTGGAACATCAAACAATCAAAGACATTTCACCGTTTCTGTGAGGTTGCCAAACACATTCTCAGCTATTTTGTTCTGTGGAAGAGGGGAATCCAAAGGATAGGAGGTGATGAAAGTATAAATTAATTAACACAAATGAGAAATACTACTCTCATTTGCACATACATGTGTTTTCCACCTAAAATGATAGGTAAATCAATTGATCATCTGAGAAAAGACACCAAGATTGAGAGAAAATTTAAGCCATCTAGTGGAGCTTGAAGACACAAGATAATTAAAATAAATAAATAAAATATAATAAAGATGTGTTTAATATTTCCTTTCCTTCATCTACTTGTTTTCTTGTAGGTCACTTTGGTGGAGGAGTCCAATCCTACTTCTTGTTCCTGAGATTTCTTGTGATTCTCAACTTCCTGTCCTCCTTGTTAATCGCAGCATTTGTCCTCATTCCCAGCATTGTGTTTCGCTCCATGAGCTTCAACTCCACCATCGCTCTCACAGTCAATCTAACCGGTAGGAACACAGTCTCTCTGGTATTCAACACAACACAACTTATCATGCTTGACTGCCTCTAATGAGAACATTCTAACTGGTTATCGGATAACAGTGTAATAGTATTCATAAAAGCAACAAGACCAGTCTGACATGTTTAGCGCTAATACCTTCACAGTCTAACTTCACAAAGGTATATTAAATTAAAAAACAATAAACCCACATAATGTCATGTCATGTTTAAAATAATTTGTTAATTTGGTTAATAATCCATTATAATAACTAATCCTTTCAATGAAAACCTTATCACTTTATAAACAGGTTGACTTGTGTTTAACTGACTAAATCGGGTCTATTCTTCCCTGTTCTTTTATGTTTTCATTACCTAATGCAAGGTTGTTTCCTGCAGTTAGTAATAATAAGGATTGCTGGGATTCTCCCTAATTTTACTAAACCTTTACTCCTAATATGATTGGATTTAGGGTAAAACACTATTAGGAAGTAACCCTCTTTGTTAAAATACTATTCACAATATACATACAAAAATAAATTTTTAAAAATAAAACCAAAATTAATAAGAAGTACATATTACATTTTAAGAAAAATGTGCTTTGAATGTCCATTTTAGTAATGTTTTTTTTTTATGTTCAGTCATATTTATTTATTTATTTAAACAGACATTGAGACATGCTTGCAGTATGATTCAAAACCTGATGCCCTGATGGTGTTTTTCACATACTTTCTGGACCTGGTCTCAGGAACGGTATGGACACACATTCAGATTTTTTAAATACATTCCTCAATACATAATCTCAGATACACTACTGTTCAAAAGTTTGGGGTTGGTAAGATAAGTGTTTGAAAAAGGTCCTTTATGCTCACAAACACAGCATTTATTTGATCAAAATACAATAAAACGGTAATATTGTGAAATATTACAATTTGAAATATTTTTTTCTATTTTAATGTTTTTTAAAATGTAATGTATTTGTGATGGCAAAGCTGAATTTTCAGCAGCCTTTACTCCAGTCTTCAGTGTCACATGATCCTTCAGAAACCATTCTATTATGCTGATTTGATGCTCAAGAAACATTTCTTATTGATACCACAGTTGAAAACAGTTGTGCTGCTTTATGTTTTTCATATTTTATTATATCTGTCATCATAATTTTTTTAAATGGCAGCTTTTCAATTTAAACCTACAACTTTTTATTTTAAACTTTGAATTCAAATAATTGAGAGACAACAAGGCAAATGGAGTGAGAATTAAAGTAAAAGTGAAGCAAAGTATGTGTTTCTTAAGGTATAATTTTGCTTATTTGCGAGCCTGAAATAATGTGAAATTTACTTATGACACACTCTGAATAAAGAAGAAATATAAAATTATCCTTGTTTATTTAGTTTATCTCAAATAATATATTTTTTGTTGTGAATAATTTCTTAATGATCTTTACTCATCACAATTATCTTTTTGTTTAGGGTTTTATGGAGTATTCATACCTGTTTTATGGATATTATAATAATTCAATGATTGAGAGTAATGGATTCTCTTACAACATCCCTCTGGCCTATCTGTTGACGGCAGCTTTCTACTTCCTCTTCTGCTTGATTTGTATGATTATTAGGTGAGTCTTGTCAGCTTTGTCAGGTTTTTCTACCAACATTGAAAACACATTGCTGAAGTATTAAGTTAACATCTCTGATTGACCAACAGAATGGGCGGCACAGCTCGGCTTGTCATAGTGACGGCTGGAGGAGCAGTAGGGGGTTACAGTATGCTGGTGTTTACAGGATGGGATCATGGTCTCCAAGGAGACCGTGCAACAAAACTTAAACAAAACAATCTTCGCCACAGATTACAGGTCTGTGTATTGCAAACAATAATTGTCTTCAGGTATTTTATATGAAAATACAGTGAGTAATTATGTTGGGGAAACTTAGAAATATTGAAAGCTTTTGGAAAAGAAATCTTTAAAGGAATAGTTCACCCAAAAAAAAAAAAAAAAAAAACTTACTAAATTTTGCTAACCCCCCAGCCATCAGAGATATACATGAGTTTGTTTCTTCATCAGAACAGATTTGGAGAAATTTAGCATTACATCACTTGCTCACCAATGGATCCTCTGCTGTGAATGGATGCCATCAGAGTTCAAACAGCTGATGAAAACATCACATTAATCTATAATTAATCCACATGACTCCAATCCATCATTTAACATTGCATGTTTGTAATAAACAAATCCTTTATTAAGGCATTTATTAAGATCAAACTATTGCTTACGGCTACATTATGAGTCCATTATTCATAATATTGTGTTCACCAGTGAGAAAATCGTCTGAATCAAGAGAGAAATATGTTCAGATCAAGTACCATTTACAAATGAATACAGTCCAAAACAGTTCTAAACAAATATGTCAGTGGATTTTGATGTGAGGTGATAACAGGGCTTGGAATTTTTCACTTGAGGAAGTGTTATTATGGATAATGGACTGGTATTTGGCCAGAAGCAACGGTTTTTAAAACATTTGTTTCTTACAAACACAATACATTAAATGATGGACTGGAGTTGTCCCGGTTACTTGTAAATTACTGAGATGTTTTTATCAGCTGTTTGAACTCTCAGTCTGATAGCATCCATTGGTGAGCAAGTGATATAAAGATTACATTTTCATCACATTTTCATTTTTGGGTGAACTATTCCTTTAGAAGGAACTGCTAGTGCAGTATAATGTTTATTATTTCTTTGACTTTTTTTGTTCTCTCTCTCTCTCTCTCTCGCTCTCTCTCTCTCTCTCTCACTGTGTCTGTCACACCTAGGTGGATCTAGAAGAGGAAAGGCTTAAAAAAAAGGCTGCCTCCTTAACTTTGGGCCAAACAGTGTCTCTCTACGCACTCCGTGTTTTCCTTAACCTAGTAGTCTTAATACTCATCGGTGCAACTTTCTATGGCATTGCAGAGGCAACTCAGTTCAGCCAGGTTAGCTAAATTTAAAAATGTAAAAAAAAGACCAAGAACAGTATCTACAACTAAATAATATCATTACAACGTAAGTCCCATATTGCCTTGGACCAGTAAATTCAGATTAACAAATTAGGTCTGTGTGTTTATTTTTAAGCGGAAGTTTTAAGATGATATATAAGATTATAAAATAAAGTAAAAATCAGTATTTATTAATTTAGTTGAGGTTCTGATTACCCTGTCTGGCTTTAATTTACAATAATTAATTGAATAAAATCTATTTTTCTCTCAGTCTAGGAAAACAACAGGCTTTGTGGGGCTGCTGTTGCAATACTTACCCTCTATGGTCATAACAGCAAGCAATTTTGTGGTGCCGTTGCTGTGTGACAAGATATCATTACTGGAAAAGTATTCTCCTAGTACCACTGTCATCCTGGCCTTATTGAGGTTCGATCAACGCTCACACACACACAGAATAAAGATATCAAAGAGGACATAGGGCAGATAGATGAAGAGCAGTACTTGTTTAGCCTTGGTTAGAGCCTCATCGAGAGCTCTTAACCTGCAATTTCTATTGTGACCCTCATAAATAGCTTTCAAAGTGAATAATTTCAAATGAAGCGCCATCATTTTCTCTAAATACTCACACATTGTCTGTGCATCCACTGCTCTCTTTGATTTGGTCTTTGTCATTATTCTTCTGCTTGCTGAATTTGAGTAATTCTTTGTATTGGTCATTGTAGGGCGGTTTTCCTGCGTTTGGTGAGTTTGGGTGTTTTGCTGTACACTCTATGGGAGCAGATTACCTGTAAGGGAGAAATCAACAGTGAAAACTGCACACCCTGTAATTATTATTATGACCAATATAAGGTAAACAACTAAGATATGCACTCATTCCTAAATTGGTCAGATACACTACCATGTTTGGGTTCCATAAGAGTTTTAAAATGTTTTTTAAAGAAGTCTCTTATGCTCACCAAGGCTGCATTTATTTGATATAAAAATACAGTAAAAACAGTAATATTGAAATATTTGTACAATTTAAAATAACTGTTTTCTATTTTAATATATTTTTTAAAATGTAATTTATTCCTGTGATGGCAAAGCTGAATTTTCAGCAGCCACTATTCCAGTCTTCGGTGTTACACGATCCTTCAGAAATCATTCTAATATGCTGATTTGATGCTCAATATGTGCTTAATATTTCTGTGGAAATGTAATGCATTTTTCAGGATTCTTTGATAAATAGGAAGTTCAAAAGCACAGCATTTATTTGAAATAGAAATCTTTTAAGGCATTCTAATGCATAAATAAATAAATAAAATCTTAAAAAAAAAACTTTCTGATTCCAAACTTATGAATGATATACTGAATGTTTTAGGATATATGTCTTACTGTTTAATGCCTAAATAATCTCAAAAAGGTCATTTTTTAAATTTTTATTTATTTATTTTTTACTTTCAATCTCTTTCTCTCCACCATACAGTGCTGGGAGACACGAGTTGGACAGGAAATGTATAAACTGACTCTTTTTGACTTCCTGATCACCATCGCTACACTAATCCTGGTAGAATTCCCACGCAGGTCTGATTACACATTTGTGTATTGGGTCATACGTTTCTATATTAAAAATGTAAGTCTATAACATATTTTGCCATGTTCAGGATCGTGGTTGATCATTGCTCATGTAAACTGACTCAGTGGGTGGGACGGCAGGAGTTTCTGGTTGCCCCAAATGTTCTTGCTCTAGTTTACAGTCAAACAGTGGTTTGGACTGGGGCTCTTTTCTGTCCATTGCTGCCATTCATCAACACTGTCAAATTCATCTTCTTTTATTACTGCAAAAAGGTACCATGACCACGCCTTTCTCGGACACACACATCTACATTTGCAATTGATTACAATTGCTCATTTTTTTTCTGTTTGCTTGTGTCAGATAACTCTCTTCCAGAACTGTCGACCGGCAACAAGAAACTTCCGATCCACGACCTCCAATTTGTTCTTCCTGTTGGTTCTGCTCTTCGGATGGATGTTGTCCAGTGTGGTTCTCCTTTACAGTGTGGCTAAGTGAGTGAGGCCTGTCACTTTCCATGTTGTAGCACATTGTTTTTATTGACAGAAACAGAATATTTGTGTATAATCATGTATATGTCAAGTGTTATGTAGACCTCTCTCCTTTTTTTTTTGGTAGGATCCATCCATCTTATGGCTGTGGGCCTTTCCGCTTTTACACAGCAATGTGGGAAGTTGTACCAGGAGCCGTTGAAATGCTAAGCAGCACCAATAAAGAATTCCTGTTTTATATCGGCTCCCAGAAATTCTCTATACCACTCTTCATCTTCTCCTGGTCAGTATAAACAGCCTTGGTTCAGTTCAGGATTTCTTATTGTTTCATGTACAACTTTACTCAACATGCATTGAGTCCCATATTCAATATTTATATATTTCCATAACAGTAATTTGTCTAAAAACATTGATATTCTTAGAATGAGTTAGGACTGCTTAAGAGATAATGCTGCATAAGTAATATATTGCTGCAGGATTAGGACTGATTTTACATGTATTTGATATTTAATATACAGTGTGCTCCTGTGCTATGTGAGCGCTTTAACATCTGTCCATGGGAAAAGTGTAGCACTGCTGAAATCTCAGTGTAAACTGGTAAGTTCTTAGTTATTAGCAATCCAATTCACAGACTAGAATGGTTATGCATATTTAAATTGTGTAATTATATAATATAATAATATTTTATTACAATAAATGTCCGTTGTATACCTTTTAAGCACAGAAAAAAGTGTTTGTGGTTTGAATATTATAGAAATATCACAAAAAAAAAAGGTAAAATAATATAACATTTATAATAAGGGGTGTGATCACCTACTTAAACTAAGACTTTCTTGTCTCCAATTTATCCTCTGACTGGAACCATTATTAATCTGTCCTTTAATCCGTATTTATCTGGGTGTAACAGGAACAGCGTGACAAGCAGTTCCTGGTTAGACAAATTGAAGAGCTAAATGCCGCAATGCAGAAGTTACAAGGTGAACCACAGCAGCCCCAGAGAAAGACTGAGCCCTTCTACCACGCAGCAACACAGTGGAATCAACATAACAATTATGCATTTGATCCCCATGAAGACCCAAAACCATATTAAAACTCTGTTGATAAAGTGCAGTTTATACTAGAATTCTGAAAACTGCACTCCGTTATTTTACAGAAATACAACCAATGATATTTTCACTACCGTTCAAAAATGTGGGGTCAGTAAGAGATTTTTTTTTAAGGAGATTAATACTTTTATTCAGTAAGGATGCATAAATTTGATTAAAAGTGACAGTAAAGACATTTATAATGTTACAAAAGATTTCTATTTCAGTGTTCTCTATTTATCAAAGAATCCTGAAAAAAAAAATGAAAGAAATGTTTCTTGCACACCAAATCAGCATATCAGAATGATTTCTGAAGGATCATGTGACACTGAAGACTGGAATAATGGCTGCTGAAAATTCAGCTTTGTCATCACAGGAATATATTTCATTTTAAAATGTTAAAATAGTAAATGGTTGTTTTAAATTGTAATAATATTTTTTACATATTATGTTTTTTACTGTATGTTTGATCAAATTAATGCAGCCTTGGTGAGCATAACAGTATTCTTTCAACAACAACAAAAAACACAAACAGCTGACCCAAATCTTTGAACAGACAGTACTGTATACATGTTCATATGTGTGTGTGTTCATTTATCAAATATATGCATGTTCATGTACCTATTAAATACTTTGCGATTTTTGCCACTCAAAACTTAAGTGATGCATAATGTACTCTATGTACAGTATCTCAGGCTTTATTATGCTGCAGCTACTTAAGCATAAAGTAATATTTATTTAAGTCTTTGTTAACCATTAAAACATAACACAAAAAGCTAAAAGACCATTACAACGGATTTTGTTGTGCATTCTTTAAAGCATTTTCAAAGAGGAATAATTAAAATACACTATCAGTATAAATTGCTGAGCGTTATGATATATTCAAGTATTACATAAATTCAGAAAATTGTTTCCCCGGCAAACAAAAGGCTGTCGTTGAAGGTTTTAGCCGCGCCCTCATGTGGTAGCCTACATGTAGAACATGACTATTCACTACGTCACAAACGTTTTACGTGTGACGTAGTCACGCCACGGCAACTTCCGGTATTTGTAAAGCTCTTTTTCTGTACCATCGAGTTGGCATTTTTTTCGAAAGCTGTTTACATGTGTTTTGTTGTGAATATTCAGTATGGATGAAACGGATCTAACTTAGGGATTCATTGGCGAGTTTGAATTTCCTTGCGTAGTAAGTCGACGAGTCTGTTTGTTTTGAGCCATAAACTAAACTGTTGCCTCATTTATTGGATCTTGTATGTGGTCTGACGAACTTGCTACGAGACTAGAACTACATTTGACTGTTTCACTGCTCTCTTAAGTATTACATAATGAACATTTTGCCCAAAAAGAGCTGGCATGTGCGCAATAAGGACAATATTGCGCGCGTGCGCCGCGACGAGGCTCAAGCAGCACAGGAACAACGCGAGATTCAGCAGCGAGTGGAACGCGCAGAGCAAGAGGTAACCATAGCAACCCAGCATCCTTCCATTGTTTCTAGGGTCATTTACTATATTCTCATCCCCTCCTGAACTCAGTGACCCCGACATGACGTATCGAATTTGACCTCACAGCATTACTTTAAAATAAATAAAATGTGTATTTTGTCTTTGTTTGCATGCCATGTGTCATAAATATAATGCATGCTTAAAATTTGGTATTCTGTCTACGTTGCTATCTAATTTTTACCTTATGGTTTGAAGTTTGAGCTGAATGTTGATTTCTGATCTATCCGTCTATCCCATGATCCCTCAGGCTCGAACCGAGTATTTGAGAAAGAAAGCTCAAGCAGCCCTTCAGCAGACAGGGAAAGGAACAGAGGATGGAGAGACGGCAGAGACAAGTCGAGGAGCCCAAGAGATAGAACACTTAAATCTGTTTCCTCTAGAGGACTCATCTGAAAAGAAAGGAAATGCAGAATACCTCAAAGAGAAGAAGGAAGAGACGGTGTGACAAAAAGACACAAAAACACATCCTTACCCACAATTTTAAGATTTGACGTTATTCTTTTTTTATACTGCACATAGATGGCTTAAAATGGTAATTTTAAAGGTGTTTTTGTGATATTTTGTTTTAGGAGAAGCAGGAACGTGCTATTGGTCTTTTAGTGTCTTTAGGTCCAGCTCCTGGAACAGAAGCGACTCCCTGGTATATGAAATGTGGAAAAGAAAAGGAAGAAGATAGAGACAAGAAAGAGAAAGGCAAAAACAAGCCAAGAAGCATAACTGAAGAGGAGAAAGAAAAGAAAGACAGGAAGCTAAAAGACAGTTTGGATCCTCTTAAAGAAATGAAGAAAGCACTGGCAGTGAAGGACGGGAAGGAGAAAAAGCATAAGAAGAAGGAGAAGAAAGACAGAGGAGAGAAGAGGAGTGGAGAGAGGTGTGAAATACATTTTCTATTTCTGTCAATACCAATAAAGCCTCTTGCCTGGCTACACAGCAATTTAGTCTTACTTCAGATGTCAGTACATGCACTGAGTGGTTTCTTGAAAGTGAAAATGTGACCATGAGTATTTGCAATCAGTAAGAATTTGATATATTGATGTTTGTGTGCTACTTTTCTAAAGTTTGGGGTTGGTAAAATGTTTTAATGTTTTTGAAAGAATTCTCTTGTGCTCACCAAAGCCAAAAATATAGTAAAATAATTTTTATATATATATTTCAAATAGTAATTTATTACTATTATGGCAAAGTTGAATTTTCAGCAGCCATTACACCAGCCTTCAGTGTCACATTATTCTTCAGAAACCATTCTAATATGCTGATTTTATGCTTAAGAACGTTTCTTGCTGGCGCCAATATCCTCTTGGGCAGTGCGCCTACATATAGCGCTGTTGCGCTTTGGGCGTCCTGAGTTCGAGTCCCGGCTCGCGGACCTTTCCTGATCCCCTCCACCTCTCTCTCTCCCACTTTGTTTCCTGTCTACATACTGTCCTATCATTATAAAGGCAGAAATGCCAAAAAATAAATATTAAAAAAAAGAAAAATTTCTTCTTATTATCAATGTTGAAAACAGTTGTGCTGCTTAATATTTTTGTGGAAACTATCATACACTTTTTGCAGGATTAGTTGAAGAATCAAAAGAACAGCATTTATTTGAAATAGAAATGTTTTGTAACAATATGAATGTCTTTACTTTCACTTGTGTTGAATTTAATGCATTCTTGCCGAGTAAAACTATAATTTTTTTTATCAAAACCAAAAATCTTACTGATCCAAATCTTTTGAACAGTAGTATGTATGCATTTATAATTGGTATGTTTTTGCCTTCAAATATCTTCCTGATGTCATGTTTAAATAACTTGAGTTTCAGTTTTGTAATGTTTAAGTTTTGTTGTGTAATGCAGTATAGAATTACAAACAAATGCAAAAGTATTATATAAATTACACTCCCTTGCAAACAAGTTCAAATATGCATGAATAGATGCCTACTGCAATAGTAACTTGTTGTGTTCGTTTGTCAACCTTTTCATCCTAAAATTATTTATTTTCCTATCATGACAGTTCAGTTGAGAGATTACGGGCTGAACGACTGCAGAGAGAAACGGAGGAGAGGAAAAGGACACAGGCTTTACTGGATCAGAGGAGCGGAGGCGGGAAAGAAAAAGAGCGAGAGATGGGGGATAGAGACAGACCATACAACAGTGCCTACTTTCCTGAATTGGCACGGAAAAGGCAAAGGAGAGACCGAGATCAGTATGGCTTTTATTAGCTTACAAAGGCATTGATTCAATAAGTCTAGAAATTGCAGAACTGTTTTGTGGTCGGACAAGAAATTAGCCACGTGCAAAGTGTGAAGACCATTTAAAATGACTGATTACTACCTAAAAGCCATCGATCTGGCCTCAGCAACACTTTTATTGGCGTCAGATGTCTTGGAAGAAATGGTCAGACAAGAAATCCTCCTTTTGTTTGTGCTCACAGCACAGGAGTGATTAAGGTGTTATAAAAATGTCATCTTATGATTTGTAGGATATGAAGGTTTTCCTGAACAATTCTAAGGCATCAGCATTCAAACGTGGAGAAGCCATTATTCTGAGACTAAGAACATTTTCTGTTTGCTGCTGAAATTGGAGTCCATAAAATATTTTGTTCCTCTCTTGTGTAAAGACTTCATTATATTATATTTGTGAAAAAGTGCTATAGTAGTCTCTTCAAACAGTTGTACAGAAACACATGGAAATGTCACAGAATATGTGTGGAGGCTCTAAGTTCAGTGCAGAAAAGAAGTACAGACTATTTTGCAGAATATACATTTTTGTGCAATTATATGTATCAGTCACATATTGTGGAAATGCCATCTAAAGCTGCCAGTAGAAATACTTATGTCATTTATCGCTATTCTTTATCCTTTGTGGTTCATATTATAAAGTGCAATTATGAATTTTGTGAATGAATTAATATGCACTGTTTTCACTCCAAGCAAATATGTTTTTGTGGGACACAAAAAAAGAATAAGAACGACTGCTTGGAGGATGAGATTATAAAAGTAGTTGGTATTTAAGGAATTAAATGGTATTTAAAGGCACCTTTAACCTTTCTGGTGAAAATATTGGCCTTTTCCAGATACAGACAGAGATGTGCATGTCATGAACTTGAAGGCTTCAATGGCGCGCTCCGTGCACCTGTCCTCCCAAACGGATCATGTCACCGCTCCGTGGAGGTGGTCCGATTTAGGGGGATTTTGATGCAGTGATACCCAAAGCAAAGACACGGGGGCGTTGACGTTCTCTCCAGTCTCATAAACAAACGCTTTTGTTGGCCGGCAGCAGGTACCTGAGCGAAAGGCATGGCGTAATCGTTCGATTGCGAAGCAACGTCTATCTACGAAAATCGCCGCGAGGCGCGCGCCGGTCCACAGAGATTAGCGCAAACTCGGTCGAGTCTGACGTAGAGGGGCTTCTTGGAAGAAAACATTGCTGGGCCACTCACATGATACTGACACTATATAGGATTGGATATAGAACCAATAGAATGACTTCACTGGTATTTTCTGCCAGTTTTCGACCGATGGGACGCGATGAGCACGAAATAGTAACAGCGCGCTGGTGAGGATGCGGATCGCGGGATTAGGCTGACACAAAAGAGCGTTCACACCGTGTTTAATTGCGGATTAAAGGAGGGCATCAGCCTTGCACAACAAGGAGACGCTTCTTTATTATCGGGGAGCCAGACGCGCGGCGGGGAACGTTGACAGCGTCGCTCGGATGGTGGTGCCGTGGACCGCGCGACTATGTCACTGCAGTGCTGGGTGATTGTTCTGGTGGGGCTAATGTCGTACTTCAACCCGGAGAGAGCACTGGGAGCCCCGCAGAAGGAAGGTGAGCGTGTCGTTCAGATGATGTTATTGATGCGCTCGAGGGGGGAGGAGGCGATGAGACGCTGTATGAATAAGCAAAATGTGACAGTCTGATGAGAAAATTGTATATTTCTTGGCAGGGGTGACTCTTATTTCATAATTAATATCTATTATACCTACGTTTAATATTATGTGTCGTTATATTGAGCCCAGGCATCCTGCGCTGATGATAATAAAGGTGTCTGGCTGGTACGCATGTATGATTCTTCATTGTGGG